>NW_027463254.1:0-30295 GCF_050947455.1 Rhinoderma darwinii | reverse complement strand
CTTAGAATGGCCATTGACGTTAAATGCTTTAATCCATAGTCCTAATTAATCTATTGTGAAACAAAATCTAAACGACATAATAAAAAGTCAACCGCACCACGGATTCCCAGACAGTCTCCCACACTGGTACTAGCGAGGCCTTAAGCTGTGTAACTTCTGTGATCTGACGAGAGCAGGCACATTCAGCTTAGAATGGCAATTGACATTAAAAGCCTTAATCCATAGTCCTATTTAATCTATTGTGAAACAAAATCTAAACAACATAATAAAAAGCCAACCGCACCACGGATTCCCAGACAGTCTCCCACACTGGTACTAGCGAGGCCTTAAGCTGTGTAACTTCTGTGATTCTGACGAGAGCAGGCACATTCAGCTTAGAATGGCCATTGACGTTAAATGCTTTAATCCATAGTCCTTTTTAATCGATTGTGAAACAAAATCTAAACGACATAATAAAAATTCAACCGCACCACGGATTCCCAGACAGTCTCCCACACTGGTACTAGCGAGACCTTAATCTGTGTAACTTCTGCGTTCTGACGAGAGCAGGCACATTCAGCTTAGAATGGCCATTGACGTTAAATGCTTTAATCCATAGTCCTATTTAATCTATTGTGAAACAAAATCTAAACGACATAATAAAAAGTCAACCGCACCACGGATTCCCAGACAGTCTTCCACACTAGTACTAGCGAGGCCTTAAGCTGTGTAACTTCTGCGATCTGACGAGAGCAGGCACATTCAGCTTAGAATGGCCATTGACATTAAATGCTTTAATCCATAGTCCTTTTTAATCGATTGTGAAACAAAATCTAAACGACATAATAAAAAGTCAACCGCACCACGGATTCCCAGACAGTCTCCCACACTGGTACTAGCAAGGCCTTAAGCTGTGTAACTTCTGCGATCTGCCGAGAGCAGGCACATTCAGCTTAGAATGGCCATTGACATTAAATGCTTTAATCCATAGTCCTTTTTAATCGATAGTGAAACAAAATCTAAACGACATAATAAAAAGTCAACCGCACCACGGATTCCCAGACAGTCTCCCACACTGGTACTAGCGTGGCCTTAAGCTGTGTAACTTCTGCGATCTGACGAGAGCAGGCACATTCAGCTTAGAATGGCCATTGACATTAAATGCTTTAATCCATAGTCCTTTTTAATCGATTGTGAAACAAAATCTAAACGACATAATAAAAAATCAACCGCACCACAGATTCCCAGACAGTCTCCCACACTGGTACTAACGAGGCCTTAAGCTGTGTAACTTCTGCTATCTGACGAGAGCAGGGACATTCAGCTTAGAATGGCCATTGACGTTAAATGCTTTAATCCATAGTCCTTTTTAATCGATTGTGAAACAAAATCTAAACGACATAATAAAAATTCAACCGCACCACGGATTCCCAGACAGTCTCCCACACTGGTACTAGCGAGACCTTAATCTGTGTAACTTCTGCGTTCTGACGAGAGCAGGCACATTCAGCTTAGAATGGCCATTGACGTTAAATGCTTTAATCCATAGTCCTATTTAATCTATTGTGAAACATAATCTAAACGACATAATAAAAAGTCAACCGTACCACGGATTCCCAGACAGTCTTCCACACTGGTACTAGCGAGGCCTTAAGCTGTGTAACTTCTGCGATCTGACGAGAGCAGGCACATTCAGCTTAGAATGGCCATTGACATTAAATGCTTTAATCCATAGTCCTTTTTAATCGATTGTGAAACAAAATCTAAACGACATAATGAAAAGTCAACCGCACCACGGATTCCCAGACAGTCTCCCACACTGGTACTAGCGAGGCCTTAAGCTGTGTAACTTCTGCGCTCTGCCGAGAGCAGGCACATTCAGCTTAGAATGGCCATTGACATTAAGTGCTTTAATCCATAGTCCTTTTTAATCGATTGTGAAACAAAATCTAAACGACATAATAAAAAGTCAACCGCACCACGGATTCCCAGACAGTCTCCCACACTGGTACTAGCGAGGCCTTAAGCTGTGTAACTTCTGCGATCTGACGAGAGCAGGCACATTCAGCTTAGAATGGCCATTGACATTAAATGCTTTAATCCATAGTCCTTTTTAATCGATTGTGAAACAAAATCTAAACGACATAATAAAAAATCAACCGCACCACGGATTCCCAGACAGTCTCCCACACTGGTACTAGCGAGGCCTTAAGCTGTGTAACTTCTGCTATCTGACGAGAGCAGGGACATTCAGCTTAGAATGGCCATTGACATTAAATGCTTTAATCCATAGTCCTTTTTAATCGATTGTGAAACAAAATCTAAACGACATAATAAAAGTCAACCGCACCACGGATTCCCAGACAGTCTCTCACACTGGTACTAGCGAGGCGTTAAGCTGTGTAACTTCTGCGATCTGACGAGAGCAGGCACATTCAGCTTAGAATGTCCATTGACGTTAAATGCTTTAATCCATAGTCCTATTTAATCTATTGTGAAACAAAATCTAAACGACATAATAAAAAGTCAACCGCACCACGGATTCCCAGACAGTCTCCCACACTGGTACTAGCGAGGCCTTAAGCTGTGTAACTTCTGCTATCTGACGAGAGCAGGGACATTCAGCTTAGAATGGCCATTGACATTAAATGCTTTAATCCATAGTCCTTTTTAATCGATTGTGAAACAAAATCTAAACGACATAATAAAAATTCAACCACACCACGGATTCAAAGACAGTCTCCCACACTGGTACTAGCGAGGCCTTAAGCTGTGTAACTTCTGCGATCTGACGAGAGCAGGCACATTTAGCTTAGAATGGCCATTGACGTTAAATGCTTTAATCCATAGTCCTAATTAATCTATTGTGAAACAAAATCTAAACGACATAATAAAAAGTCAACCGCACCACGGATTCACAGACAGTCTCCCACAGTGGTACTAGCGAGGCCTTAAGCTGTGTAACTTCTGCGATCTAACGAGAGCAGGCACATTCAGCTTAGAATGGCCATTGACATTAAACGCCTTAATCCATAGTCCTTTTTAATCGATTGTGAAACAAATCTAAACGACATAATAAAAAGTCAACCGCACCACGGATTCCCAGACAGTCTCCCACACTGGTACTAGCGAGGCCTTAAGCTGTGTAACTTCTGTGATCTGACGAGAGCAGGCACATTCAGCTTAGAATGGCCATTGACATTAAAAGCCTTAATCCATAGTCCTATTTAATCTATTGTGAAACAAAATCTAAACAACATAATAAAAAGCCAACCGCACCACGGATTCCCAGACAGTCTCCCACACTGGTACTAGCGAGGCGTTAAGCTGTGTAACTTCTGCAATCTAACGAGAGCTTGCACATTCAGCTTAGAATGGCCATTGACATTAAATGCTTTAATCCATAGTCCTTTTTAATCGATTGTGAAACAAAATCTAAACGACATAATAAAAATTCAACCGCACCACGGATTCCCAGACAGTTTCCCACACTGGTACTAGCGAGGCCTTAAGCTGTGTAACTTCTGCGTTCTGACGAGAGCAGGCACAATCAGCTTAGAATGGCCATTGACGTTAAATGCTTTAATCCATAGTCCTATTTAATCTATTGTGAAACAAAATCTAAACGACATAATAAAAATTCAACCACACCACGGATTCCCAGACAGTCTCCCACACTGGTACTAGCGAGGCCTTAAGCTGTGTAACTTCTGCGATCTGACGAGAGCAGGCACATTCAGCTTAGAATGGCCATTGACGTTAAATGCTTTACTCCATAGTCCTATTTAATCTATTGTGAAACAAAATGTAAACGACATAATAAAAAGTCAACCACACCACGGATTCCCAGACAGTCTCCCACACTGGTACTAGCGAGGCGTTAAGCTGTGTAACTTCTGCAATCTAACGAGAGCTTGCACATTCAGCTTAGAATGGCCATTGACATTAAATGCTTTAATCCATAGTCCTTTTTAATCGATTGTGAAACAAAATCTAAACGACATAATAAAAATTCAACCGCACCACGGATTCCCAGACAGTTTCCCACACTGGTACTAGCGAGGCCTTAAGCTGTGTAACTTCTGCGATCTGACGAGAGCAGGCACATTCAGCTTAGAATGGCCATTGACATTAAAAGCCTTGATCCATAGTCCTATTTAATTTATTGTGAAACAAAATCTAAACAACATAATAAAAAGTCAACCGCACCACGTATTCCCAGACAGTCTCCCACACTGGTACTAGCGAGGCCTTAAGCTGTGTAACTTCTGCGATCTGACGAGAACAGGGACATTCAGCTTAGAATGGCCATTGACATTAAATGCTTTAATACATAGTCCTTTTTAATCGATTGTGAAACAAAATCTAAACGACATAATAAAAATTCAACCGCACCACGGATTCCCAGACAGTTTCCCACACTGGTACTAGCGAGGCCTTAAGCTGTGTAACTTCTGCGTTCTGACGAGAGCAGGCACAATCAGCTTAGAATGGCCATTGACGTTAAATGCTTTAATCCATAGTCCTATTTAATCTATTGTGAAACAAAATCTAAACGACATAATAAAAAGTCAAATGCACCACGGATTCCCAGACAGTCTCCCACACTGGTACTAGCAAAGCCTTAAGCTGTGTAACTTCTGCGATCTGACGAGAGCAGGCACATTCAGCTTAGAATGGCCATTGACATTAAATGCTTTAATCCATAGTCCTTTTTAATCGATTGTGAAACAAAATCTAAACGACATAATAAAAAGTCAACCGCACCACGGATTCCCAGACAGTCTCCCACACTGGTACTAGCGAGGCCTTAAGCTGTGTAACTTCTGCGGTCTGACGAGAGGAGGCACATTCAGCTTAGAATGGCCATTGACATTAAATGCTTTAATCCATAGTCCTTTTTAATCGATTGTGAAACAAAATCTAAACGACATAATAAAAATTCAACCGCACCACGGATTCCCAGACAGTTTCCCACACTGGTACTAGCGAGGCCTTAAGCTGTGTAACTTCTGCGTTCTGACGAGAGCAGGCACATTCAGCTTAGAATGGCCATTGACGTTAAATGCTTTAATCCATAGTCCTATTTAATCTATTGTGAAACAAAATCTAAACGACATAATAAAAAGTCAACCGCACCACGGATTCCCAGACAGTCTCCCACACTGGTACTAGCAAAGCCTTAAGCTGTGTAACTTCTGCGATCTGACGAGAGCAGGCACATTCAGCTTAGAATGGCCATTGACATTAAATGCATTAATCCATAGTCCTTTTTAATCGATTGTGAAACAAAATCTAAACGACATAATAAAAAGTCAACCGCACCACGGATTCCCAGACAGTCTCCCACACTGGTACTAGCGAGGCCTTAAGCTGTGTAACTTCTGCGGTCTGACGAGAGCAGGCACATTCAGCTTAGAATGGCCATTGACATTAAATGCTTTAATCCATAGTCCTTTTTAATCGAATGTGAAACAAAATCTAAACAACATAATAAAAACACAACCGCACCACGGATTCCCAGACAGTCTCCCACACTGGTACTAGCAAGGCCTTAAGCTGTGTAACTTCTGCGATCTGACGAGAGCAGGGACATTCAGCTTAGAATGGCCATTGCCATTAAATGCTTTAATCCATAGTCCTTTTTAATCGATTGTGAAACAAAATCTAAACGACATAATAAAAATTCAACCGCACCACAGATTCCCAGACAGTCTCCCACACTGGTACTAGCGAGGCCTTAAGCTGTGTAACTTCTGCGATCTGACGAGAGCAGGCACATTCAGCTTAGAATGGCCATTGACGTTAAATGCGTTAATCCATAGTCCTATTTAATCTATTGTGAAACAAAATCTAAACGACATAATAAAAAGTCAACCGCACCACGGATTCCCAGACACTCTCCCACACTGGTACTAGCGAGGGCTTAAGCTGTGTAACTTCTGCGATCTAACGAGAGCAGGCACATTCAGCTTAGAATTGCCATTGACATTAAATGCTTTAATCCATAGTCCTTTTTAATCGATTGTGAAACAAAATCTAAACGACATAATAAAAAGTCTACCGCACCACGGATTCCCAGACAGCCTCCCACACTGGTACTAGCGAGGCCTTAAGCTGTGTAACTTCTGCATTCTGACGAGAGCAGGCACATTCAGCTTAGAATGGCCATTGACGTTAAATGCTTTAATCCATAGTCCTATTTAATCTATTGTGAAACAAAATCTAAACGACATAATAAAAAGTCAACCGCACCATGGATTCCCAGACAGTCTCCCACACTGGTACTAGCGAGGCCTTAAGCTGTGTAATTTCTGCGATCTGACGAGAGCAGGCACATTCAGCTTAGAATGGCCATTGACATTAAATGCTTTAATCCATAGTCCTTTTTAATCGATTGTGAAACAAAATCTAAACGACATAATAAAAAGTCAACCGCACCACGGATTCCCAGACAGTCTCCCACACTGGTACTAGCGAGGCCTTAAGCTGTGTAACTTCTGCGTTCTGACGAGAGCAGGCACATTCAGCTTAGAATGGCCATTGACGTTAAATGCTTTAATCCATAGTCCTATTTAATCTATTGTGAAACAAAATCTAAACGACATAATAAAAGTCAACCGCACCACGGATTCCCAGACAGTCTCCCACACTGGTACTAGCGAGGCCTTAAGCTGTGTAACTTCTGCGATCTGACAAGAGCAGGCACATTCAGCTTAGAATGGCCATTGACATTAAATGCTTTAATCCATAGTCCTTTTTAATCGATTGTGAAACAAAATCTAAACGACATAATAAAAATTCAACCGCTCCACGGATTCCCAGACAGTCTCCCACACTGGTACTAGCGAGGACTTAAGCTGTGTAACTTCTGCGATCTGACGAGAGCAGGCACATTCAGCTTAGAATGGCCATTGACGTTAAATCCTTTAATCCATAGTCCTATTTAATCTATTGTGAAACAAAATCTAAACGACATAATAAAAAGTCAACCGCACCACGGATTCCCAGACAGTCTCCCACACTGGTACTAGCGAGGCGTTAAGCTGTGTAACTTCTGCGATCTAACGAGAGCAGGCACATTCAGCTTAGAATGGCCATTGACGTTAAATGCTTTAATCCAAAGTCCTATTTAATCTATTGTGAAACAAAATCTAAACGACATAATCAAAAGTCAACCACACCACGGATTCCCAGACAGTCTCCCACACTGGTACTAGCGAGGCCTTAAGCTGTGTAACTTCTGCGATCTGACGAGAGCAGGCACATTCAGCTTAGAATGGCCATTGACATTAAACGCTTTAATCCATAGTACTTTTTAATCGATTGTGAAACAAAATCTAAACGACATAATAAAAAGTCAACCGCACCACGGATTCCCAGACAGTCTCCCACACTGGTACTAGCGAGGCCTTAAGCTGAGTAACTTCTGCGATCTGACGAGAGCAGGGACATTCAGCTTAGAATGGCCATTGACATTAAATGCTTTAATCCATAGTCCTTTTTAATCGATTGTGAAACAAAATCTAAACGACATAATAAAAAGTCAACCGCACCACGGATTCCCAGACAGTCTCCCACACTGGTACTAGCGAGTCCTTAAGCTGTGTAACTTCTGCGGTCTGACGAGAGCAGGCACATTCAGCTTAGAATGGCCATTAACATTAAAAGCCTTAATCCATAGTCCTTTTTAATCGATTGTGAAACAAAATCTAAACTACATAATAAAAAGTCAACCGCAACACGGATTCCCAGACAGTCTCCCACACTGGTACTAGCGAGGCCTTAAGCTGTGTAACTTCTGCGATCTGACGAGAGCAGGCACATTCAGCTTAGAATGGCCATTGACATTAAAAGCCTTAATCCATAGTCCTATTTAATCTATTGTGAAACAAAATCTAAACAACATAGTAAAAAGTCAACCGCACCACGGATTCCCAGACAGTCTCCCACACTGGTACTAGCGAGGCCTTAAGCTGTGTAACTTCTGCGATCTGACGAGAGCAGGGACCTTCAGCTTAGAATGGCCATTGACATTAAATGCTTTAATCCATAGTCCTTTTTAATCGATTGTGAAACAAAATCTAAACGACATAATAAAAATTCAACCGCACCACGGATTCCCAGACAGTCTCCCACACTGGTACTAGCGAGGCCTTAAGCTGTGTAACTTCTGCGTTCTGACGAGAGCAGGCACATTCAGCTTAGAATGGCCATTGACGTTAAATGCTTTAATCCATAGTCCTATTTAATCTATTGTGAAACAAAATCTAAACGACATAATAAAAAGTCAACCGCACCATGGATTCCCAGACAGTCTCCCACACTGGTACTAGCGAGGCCTTAAGCTGTGTAACTTCTGCGATCTGACAAGAGCAGGCACATTCAGCTTAGAATGGCCATTGACATTAAATGCTTTAATCCATAGTCCTATTTAATCTATTGTGAAACAAAATCTAAACGACATAATAAAAAGTCAACCGCACCATGGATTCCCAGACAGTCTCCCACACTGGTACTAGCGAGGCGTTAAGCTGTGTAACTTCTGCGATCTAACAAGAGCAGGGACATTCAGCTTAGAATGGCCATTGACATTAAAGGCTTTAATCCATAGTCCTTTTTAATCGATTGTGAAACAAAATCTAAACGACACAATAAAAATTCAACCGCACCACGGATTCCCAGACAGTCTCCCACACTGGTACTAGCGAGGCCTTAAGCTGTGTAACTTCTGCGATCTGATGAGAGCAGGCACATTCAGTTTAGAATGGCCATTAACATTAAAAGCCTTAATCCATAGTCCTATTTAATCTATTGTGAAACAAAATCTAAACGACATAATAAAAAGTCAACCGCACCACGGATTCCCAGACAGTCTCCCACACTGGTACTAGCAAGGCGTTAAGCTGTGTAACTTCTGCGATCTAACAAGAGCAGGGACATTCAGCTTAGAATGGCCATTGACATTAAAGGCTTTAATCCATAGTCCTTTTTAATCGATTGTGAAACAAAATCTAAACGACACAATAAAAATTCAACCGCACCACGGATTCTCAGACAGTCTCCCACACTGGTACTAGCGAGGCGTTAAGCTGTGTAACTTCTGCGATCTAACAAGAGCAGGGACATTCAGCTTAGAATGGCCATTGACATTAAAGGCTTTAATCCATAGTCCTATTTAATCTATTGTGAAACAAAATCTAAACGACATAATAAAAAGTCAACCGCACCATGGATTCCCAGACAGTCTCCCACACTGGTACTAGCGAGGCGTTAAGCTGTGTAACTTCTGCGATCTGACCAGAGCAGGCACATTCAGCTTAGAATGGCCATTGACATTAAAAGCCTTAATCCATAGTCCTATTTAATCTATTGTGAAACAAAATCTAAACAACATAATAAAAAGTCAACCGCACCACGGATTCCCAGACAGTCTCCCACACTGGTACTAGCAAGGTCTTAAGCTGTGTAACTTCTGCGATCTGACGAGAGCAGGGACATTCAGCTTAGAATGTCCATTGACATTAAATGCTTTAATCCATAGTCCTTTTTAATCGATTGTGAAACAAAATCTAAACGACATAATAAAAATTCAACCGCACCACGGATTACAAGACAGTCTCCCACACTGGTACTAGCGAGGCCTTAAGCTGTGTAACTGCTGCGTTCTGACGAGAGCAGGCACATTGAGCTTAGAATGGCCATTGACGTTAAATGCTTTAATCCATAGTCCTATTTAATCTATTGTGAAACAAAATCTAAACGACATAATAAAAAGTCAGCCGCACCACGGATTCCCAGACAGTCTCCCACACTGGTACTAGCGAGGCCTTAAGCTGTGTAACTTCTGCGATCTGACGAGAGCAGGCACATTCAGCTTAGAATGGACATAGACATTAAATGCTTTAATCCATAGTCCTTTTTAATCGATTGTGAAACAAAATCTAAACAACATAATATAAAGTCAACCGCAACACGGATTCCCAGACAGTCTCCCACACTGGTACTAGCGAGGCCTTAAGCTGTGTAACTTCTGCGATCTGACGAGAGCAGGGACATTCAGCTTAGAATGGCCATTGACATCAAATGCTTTAATCCATAGTCCTTTTTAATCGATTGTGAAACAAAATCTAAACGACATAATAAAAATTCAACCACACCACGGATTCCCAGACAGTCTCCCACACTGGTACTAGCGAGGCCTTAAGCTGTGTAACTTCTGCGATCTGACGAGAGCAGGCACATTCAGCTTAGAATGGCCATAGACATTAAATGCTTTAATCCATAGTCCTTTTTAATCGATTGTGAAACAAAATCTAAACAACATAATATAAAGTCAACCGCACCACGGATTCCCAGACAGTCTCCCACACTGGTACTAGCGAGGCCTTAAGCTGTGTAACTTCTGCGATCTGACGAGAGCAGGGACATTCAGCTTAGAATGGCCATTGACATCAAATGCTTTACTCCATAGTCCTATTTAATCTATTGTGAAACAAAATGTAAACGACATAATAAAAAGTCAACCGCACCACGGATTCCCAGACAGTCTCCCACACTGGTACTAGCGAGGCGTTAAGCTGTGTAACTTCTGCAATCTAACGAGAGCTTGCACATTCAGCTTAGAATGGCCATTGACATTAAATGCTTTAATCCATAGTCCTTTTTAATCGATTGTGAAACAAAATCTAAACGACACAATAAAAAGTCAACCACACCACGGATTCCCAGACAGTCTCCCACACTGGTACTAGCGAGGCCTTAAGCTGTGTAACTTCTGCGATCTGACGAGAGCAGGAACATTCAGCTTAGAATGGCCATAGACATTAAAAGCCTTAATCCATAGTCCTATTTAATTTATTGTGAAACAAAATCTAAACGACATAATAAAAAGTCAACCGCACCACGGATTCCCAGACAGTCTCCCACACTGGTACTAGCAAAGCCTTAAGCTGTGTAACTTCTGCGATCTGACGAGAGCAGGCACATTCAGCTTAGAATGGCCATTGACATTAAATGCTTTAATCCATAGTCCTTTTTAATCGATTGTGAAACAAAATCTAAACGACACAATAAAAATGTCAACCGCACCACGGATTCCCAGACAGTCTCCCACACTGGTACTAGCGAGGCCTTAAGCTGTGTAACTTCTGCGTTCTGACCAGAGCAGGCACATTCAGCTTAGAATGGCCATTGATATTAAAAGCCTTAATCCATAGTCCTATTTAATCTATTGTGAAACAAAATCTAAACAACATAATAAAAAGTCAACCGCACCACGGATTCCCAGACAGTCTCCCACACTGGTACTAGCGAGGTCTTAAGCTGTGTAACTTCTGCGATCTGACGAGAGCAGGGACATTCAGCTTAGAATGTCCATTGACATTAAATGCTTTAATCCATAGTCCTTTTTAATCGATTGTGAAACAAAATCTAAACGACATAATAAAAATTCAACCGCACCACGGATTCCAAGACAGTCTCCCACACTGGTACTAGCGAGGCCTTAAGCTGTGTAACTGCTGCGTTCTGACGAGAGCAGGCACATTGAGCTTAGAATGGCCATTGACGTTAAGTGCTTTAATCCATAGTCCTATTTAATCTATTGTGAAACAAAATCTAAACGACATAATAAAAAGTCAGCCGCACCACGGATTCCCAGACAGTCTCCCACACTGGTACTAGCGAGGCCTTAAGCTGTGTAATTTCTGCGATCTGACGAGAGCAGGCACATTCAGCTTAGAATGGCCATAGACATTAAAGGCTTTAATCCATAGTCCTTTTTAATCGATTGTGAAACAAAATCTAAACAACATAATATAAAGTCAACCGCACCACGGATTCCCAGACAGTCTCCCACACTGGTACTAGCGAGGCCTTAAGCTGTGTAACTTCTGCGATCTGACGAGAGCAGGGACATTCAGCTTAGAATGGCCATTGACATCAAATGCTTTAATCCATAGTCCTTTTTAATCGATTGTGAAACAAAATCTAAACGACATAATAAAAATTCAACCACACCACGGATTCCCAGACAGTCTCCCACACTGGTACTAGCGAGGCCTTAAGCTGTGTAACTTCTGCGATCTGACGAGAGCAGGCACATTCAGCTTAGAATGGCCATTGACGTTAAATGCTTTACTCCATAGTCCTATTTAATCTATTGTGAAACAAAATGTAAACGACATAATAAAAAGTCAACCGCACCACGGATTCCCAGACAGTCTCCCACACTGGTACTAGCGAGGCGTTAAGCTGTGTAACTTCTGCAATCTAACGAGAGCTTGCACATTCAGCTTAGAATGGCCGTTGACATTAAATGCTTTAATCCATAGTCCTTTTTAATCGATTGTGAAACAAAATCTAAACGACATAATAAAAAGTCAACCACACCACGGATTCCCAGACAGTCTCCCACACTGGTACTAGCGAGGCCTTAAGCTGTGTAACTTCTGCGATCTGACGAGAGCAGGCACATTCAGCTTAGAATGGCCATTGACATTAAATGCTTTAATCCATAGTCCTTTTTAATCGATTGTGAAACAAAATCTAAACGACATAATAAAAAGTCAACCGCACCACGGATTCCCAGACAGTCTCCCACACTGGTACTTGCGAGGCCTTAAGCTGCGTAACTTCTGCGGTCTGACGAGAGGAGGCACATTCAGCTTAGAATGGCCATTGACATTAAATGCTTTAATCCATAGTCCTTTTTAATCGATTGTGAAACAAAATCTAAACGACATAATAAAAATTCAACCGCACCACGGATTCCCAGACAGTTTCCCACACTGGTACTAGCGAGGCCTTAAGCTGTGTAACTTCTGCGTTCTGACGAGAGCAGGCACATTCAGCTTAGAATGGCCATTGACGTTAAATGCTTTAATCCATAGTCCTATTTAATCTATTGTGAAACAAAATCTAAACGACATAATAAAAAGTCAACCGCACCACGGATTCCCAGACAGTCTCCCACACTGGTACTAGCAAAGCCTTAAGCTGTGTAACTTCTGCGATCTGACGAGAGCAGGCACATTCAGCTTAGAATGGCCATTGACATTAAATGCTTTAATCCATAGTCCTTTTTAATCGATTGTGAAACAAAATCTAAACGACATAATAAAAAGTCAACCGCACCACGGATTCCCAGACAGTCTCCCACACTGGTACTAGCGAGGCCTTAAGCTGTGTAACTTCTGCGGTCTGACGAGAGCAGGCACATTCAGCTTAGAATGGCCATTGACATTAAATGCTTTAATCCATAGTCCTATTTAATCTATTGTGAAACAAAATCTAAACAACATAATAAAAAGTCAACCGCACCACGGATTCCCAGACAGTCTCCACACTGGTACTAGCGAGGTCTTAAGCTGTGTAACTTCTGCGATCTGACGAGAGCAGGGACATTCAGCTTAGAATGTCCATTGACATTAAATGCTTTAATCCATAGTCCTTTTTAATCGATTGTGAAACAAAATCTAAACGACATAATAAAAATTCAACCGCACCACGGATTACAAGACAGTCTCCCACACTGGTACTAGCGAGGCCTTAAGCTGTGTAACTGCTGCGTTCTGACGAGAGCAGGTACATTCAGCTTAGAATGGCCATTGACGTTAAATGCTTTAATCCATAGTCCTATTTAATCTATTGTGAAACAAAATCTAAACGACATAATAAAAAGTCAACCGCACCACGGATTCCCAGACACTCTCCCACACTGGTACTAGCGAGGGCTTAAGCTGTGTAACTTCTGCGATCTAACGAGAGCAGGCACATTCAGCTTAGAATTGCCATTGACATTAAATGCTTTAATCCATAGTCCTTTTTAATCGATTGTGAAACAAAATCTAAACGACATAATAAAAAGTCTACCGCACCACGGATTCCCAGACAGCCTCCCACACTGGTACTAGCGAGGCCTTAAGCTGTGTAACATCTGCGTTCTGACGAGAGCAGGCACATTCAGCTTAGAATGGCCATTGACGTTAAATGCTTTAATCCATAGTCCTATTTAATCTATTGTGAAACAAAATCTAAACGACATAATAAAAAGTCAACCGAACCATGGATTCCCAGACAGTCTCCCACACTGGTACTAGCGAGGCCTTAAGCTGTGTAATTTCTGCGATCTGACGAGAGCAGGCACATTCAGCTTAGAATGGCCATTGACATTAAATGCTTTAATCCATAGTCCTTTTTAATCGATTGTGAAACAAAATCTAAACGACATAATAAAAAGTCAACCGCACCACGGATTCCCAGACAGTCTCCCACACTGGTACTAGCGAGGCCTTAAGCTGTGTAACTTCTGCGTTCTGACGAGAGCAGGCACATTCAGCTTAGAATGGCCATTGACGTTAAATGCTTTAATCCATAGTCCTATTTAATCTATTGTGAAACAAAATCTAAACGACATAATAAAAAGTCAACCGCACCACGGATTCCCAGACAGTCTCCCACACTGGTACTAGCGAGGCCTTAAGCTGTGTAACTTCTGCGATCTGACGAGAGCAGGCACATTCAGCTTAGAATGGCCATTGACATTAAATGCTTTAATCCATAGTCCTTTTTAATCGATTGTGAAACAAAATCTAAACGACATAATAAAAATTCAACCGCTCCACGGATTGCCAGACAGTCTCCCACACTGGTACTAGCGAGGACTTAAGCTGTGTAACTTCTGCGATCTGACGAGAGTAGGCACATTCAGCTTAGAATGGCCATTGACGTTAAATCCTTTAATCCATAGTCCTATTTAATCTATTGTGAAACAAAATCTAAACGACATAATAAAAAGTCAACCGCACCACGGATTCCCAGACAGTCTCCCACACTGGTACTAGCGAGGCGTTAAGCTGTGTAACTTCTGCGATCTAACGAGAGCAGGCACATTCAGCTTAGAATGGCCATTGACGTTAAATGCTTTAATCCAAAGTCCTATTTAATCTATTGTGAAACAAAATCTAAACGACATAATCAAAAGTCAACCACACCACGGATTCCCAGACAGTCTCCCACACTGGTACTAGCGAGGCCTTAAGCTGTGTAACTTCTGCGATCTGACGAGAGCAGGCACATTCGGCTTAGAATGGCCATTGACATTAAACGCTTTAATCCATAGTACTTTTTAATCGATTGTGAAACAAAATCTAAACGACATAATAAAAAGTCAACCGCACCACGGATTCCCAGACAGTCTCCCACACTGGTACTAGCGAGGCCTTAAGCTGTGTAACTTCTGCGATCTGACGAGAGCAGGAACATTCAGCTTAGAATGGCCATTGACATTAAATGCTTTAATCCATAGTCCTTTTTAATCGATTGTGAAACAAAATCTAAACGACATAATAAAAAGTCAACCGCACCACGGATTCCCAGACAGTCTCCCACACTGGTACTAGCGAGTCCTTAAGCTGTGTAACTTCTGCGATCTGAAGAGAGCAGGCACATTCAGCTTAGAATGGCCATTAACATTAGAAGCCTTAATCCATAGTCCTTTTTAATCGATTGTGAAACAAAATCTAAACTACATAATAAAAAGTCAACCGCACCACGGATTCCCAGACAGTCTCCCACACTGGTACTAGCGAGGCCTTAAGCTGTGTAACTTCTGCGATCTGACGAGAGCAGGCACATTCAGCTTAGAATGGCCATTGGCATTAAAAGCCTTAATCCATAGTCCTATTTAATCTATTGTGAAACAAAATCTAAACAACATAGTAAAAAGTCAACCGCACCACGGATTCCCAGACAGTCTCCCACACTGGTACTAGCGAGGCCTTAAGCTGTGTAACTTCTGCGATCTGACGAGAGCAGGGACCTTCAGCTTAGAATGGCCATTGACATTAAATGCTTTAATCCATAGTCCTTTTTAATCGATTGTGAAACAAAATCTAAACGACATAATAAAAATTCAACCGCACCACGGATTCCCAGACAGTCTCCCACACTGGTACTAGCGAGGCCTTAAGCTGTGTAACTTCTGCGTTCTGACGAGAGCAAGCACATTCAGCTTAGAATTGCCATTGACGTTAAATGCTTTAATCCATAGTCCTATTTAATCTATTGTGAAACAAAATCTAAACGACATAATAAAAATTCAACCGCACCACGGATTACAAGACAGTCTCCCACACTGGTACTAGCGAGGCCTTAAGCTGTGTAACTGCTGCGTTCTGACGAGAGCAGGCACATTGAGCTTAGAATGGCCATTGACGTTAAATGCTTTAATCCATAGTCCTATTTAATCTATTGTGAAACAAAATCTAAACGACATAATAAAAAGTCAGCCGCACCACGGATTCCCAGACAGTCTCCCACACCGGTACTAGCGAGGCCTTAAGCTGTGTAACTTCTGCGATCTGACGAGAGCAGGCACATTCAGCTTAGAATGGCCATAGACATTAAATGCTTTAATCCATAGTCCTTTTTAATCGATTGTGAAACAAATTCTAAACAACATAATATAAAGTCAACCGCACCACGGATTCCCAGACAGTCTCCCACACTGGTACTAGCGAGGCCTTAAGCTGTGTAACTTCTGCGATCTGACGAGAGCAGGGACATTCAGCTTAGAATGGCCATTGACATCAAATGCTTTAATCCATAGTCCTTTTTAATCGATTGTGAAACAAAATCTAAACGACATAATAAAAATTCAACCACACCACGGATTCCCAGACAGTCTCCCACACTGGTACTAGCGAGGCCTTAAGCTGTGTAACTTCTGCGATCTGACGAGAGCAGGCACATTCAGCTTAGAATGGCCATTGACGTTAAATGCTTTACTCCATAGTCCTATTTAATCTATTGTGAAACAAAATGTAAACGACATAATAAAAAGTCAACCGCACCACGGATTCCCAGACAGTCTCCCACACTGGTACTAGCGAGGCGTTAAGCTGTGTAACTTCTGCAATCTAACGAGAGCTTGCACATTCAGCTTAGAATGGCCATTGACATTAAATGCTTTAATCCATAGTCCTTTTTAATCGATTGTGAAACAAAATCTAAACGACATAATAAAAAGTCAACCACACCACGGATTCCCAGACAGTCTCCCACACTGGTACTAGCGAGGCCTTAAGCTGTGTAACTTCTGCGATCTGACGAGAGCAGGCACATTCAGCTTAGAATGGCCATTGACATTAAAAGCCTTAATCCATAGTCCTATTTAATTTATTGTGAAACAAAATCTAAACAACATAATAAAAAGTCAACCGCACCACGTATTCCCAGACAGTCTCCCACACTGGTACTAGCGAGGCCTTAAGCTGTGTAACTTCTGCGATCTGACGAGAACAGGGACATTCAGCTTAGAATGGCCATTGACATTAAATGCTTTAATACATAGTCCTTTTTAATCGATTGTGAAACAAAATCTAAACGACATAATAAAAATTCAACCGCACCACGGATTCCCAGACAGTTTCCCACACTGGTACTAGCGAGGCCTTAAGCTGTGTAACTTCTGCGTTCTGACGAGAGCAGGCACAATCAGCTTAGAATGGCCATTGACGTTAAATGCTTTAATCCATAGTCCTATTTAATCTATTGTGAAACAAAATCTAAACGACATAATAGAAAGTCAACCGCACCACGGATTCCCAGACAGTCTCCCACACTGGTACTAGCAAAGCCTTAAGCTGTGTAACTTCTGCGATCTGACGAGAGCAGGCACATTCAGCTTAGAATGGCCATTGACATTAAATGCTTTAATCCATAGTCCTTTTTAATCGATTGTGAAACAAAATCTAAACGACACAATAAAAATGTCAACCGCACCACGGATTCCCAGACAGTCTCCCACACTGGTACTAGCGAGGCCTTAAGCTGTGTAACTTCTGCGTTCTGACCAGAGCAGGCACATTCAGCTTAGAATGGCCATTGACATTAAAAGCCTTAATCCATAGTCCTATTTAATCTATTGTGAAACAAAATCTAAACAACATAATAAAAAGTCAACCGCACCACGGATTCCCAGACAGTCTCCCACACTGGTACTAGCGAGGTCTTAAGCTGTGTAACTTCTGCGATCTGATGAGAGCAGGGACATTCAGCTTAGAATGTCCATTGACATTAAATGCTTTAATCCATAGTCCTTTTTAATCGATTGTGAAACAAAATCTAAACGACATAATAAAAATTCAACCGCACCACGGATTCCAAGACAGTCTCCCACACTGGTACTAGCGAGGCCTTAAGCTGTGTAACTGCTGCGTTCTGACGAGAGCAGGCACATTGAGCTTAGAATGGCCATTGACGTTAAATGCTTTAATCCATAGTCCTATTTAATCTATTGTGAAACAAAATCTAAACGACATAATAAAAAGTCAGCCGCACCACGGATTCCCAGACAGTCTCCCACACTGGTACTAGCGAGGCCTTAAGCTGTGTAACTTCTGCGATCTGACGAGAGCAGGCACATTCAGCTTAGAATGGCCATAGACATTAAATGCTTTAATCCATAGTCCTTTTTAATCGATTGTGAAACAAAATCTAAACAACATAATATAAAGTCAACCGCACCACGGATTCCCAGACAGTCTCCCACACTGGTACTAGCGAGGCCTTAAGCTGTGTAACTTCTGCGATCTGACGAGAGCAGGGACATTCAGCTTAGAATGGCCATTGACATCAAATGCTTTAATCCATAGTCCTTTTTAATCGATTGTGAAACAAAATCTAAACGACATAATAAAAATTCAACCACACCACGGATTCCCAGACAGTCTCCCACACTGGTACTAGCGAGGCCTTAAGCTGTTTAACTTCTGCGATCTGACGAGAGCAGGCACATTCAGCTTAGAATGGCCATTGACGTTAAATGCTTTACTCCATAGTCCTATTTAATCTATTGTGAAACAAAATGTAAACGACATAATAAAAAGTCAACCGCACCACGGATTCCCAGACAGTCTCCCACACTGGTACTAGCGAGGCGTTAAGCTGTGTAACTTCTGCAATCTAACGAGAGCTTGCACATTCAGCTTAGAATGGCCATTGACATTAAATGCTTTAATCCATAGTCTTTTTTAATCGATTGTGAAACAAAATCTAAACGACATAATAAAAAGTCAACCACCCCACGGATTACCAGACAGTCTCCCACACTGATACTAGCGAGGCCTTAAGCTGTGTAACTTCTGCGATCTGACGAGAGCAGGCACATTCAGCTTAGAATGGCCATTGACATTAAAAGCCTTAATCCATAGTCCTATTTAATTTATTGTGAAACAAAATCTAAACAACATAATAAAAAGTCAACCGCACCACGTATTCCCAGACAGTCTCCCACACTGGTACTAGCGAGGCCTTAAGCTGTGTAACTTCTGCGATCTGACGAGAACAGGGACATTCAGCTTAGAATGGCCATTGACATTAAATGCTTTAATACATAGTCCTTTTTAATCGATTGTGAAACAAAATCTAAACGACATAATAAAAATTCAACCGCACCACGGATTCCCAGACAGTTTCCCACACTGGTACTAGCGAGGCCTTAAGCTGTGTAACTTCTGCGTTCTGACGAGAGCAGGCACAATCAGCTTAGAATGGCCATTGACGTTAAATGCTTTAATCCATAGTCCTATTTAATCTATTGTGAAACAAAATCTAAACGACATAATAAAAAGTCAACCGCACCACGGATTCCCAGACAGTCTCCCACACTGGTACTAGCAAAGCCTTAAGCTGTGTAACTTCTGCGATCTGATGAGAGCAGGCACATTCAGCTTAGAATGGCCATTGACATTAAATGCTTTAATCCATAGTCCTTTTTAATCGATTGTGAAACAAAATCTAAACGACATAATAAAAAGTCAACCGCACCACGGATTCCCAGACAGTCTCCCACACTGGTACTTGCGAGGCCTTAAGCTGTGTAACTTCTGCGGTCTGACGAGAGGAGGCACATTCAGCTTAGAATGGCCATTGACATTAAATGCTTTAATCCATAGTCCTTTTTAATCGATTGTGAAACAAAATCTAAACGACATAATAAAAATTCAACCGCACCACGGATTCCCAGACAGTTTCCCACACTGGTACTAGCGAGGCCTTAAGCTGTGTAACTTCTGCGTTCTGACGAGAGCAGGCACATTCAGCTTAGAATGGCCATTGACGTTAAATGCTTTAATCCATAGTCCTATTTAATCTATTGTGAAACAAAATCTAAACGACATAATAAAAAGTCAACCGCACCACGGATTCCCAGACAGTCTCCCACACTGGTACTAGCAAAGCCTTAAGCTGTGTAACTTCTGCGATCTGACGAGAGCAGGCACATTCAGCTTAGAATGGCCATTGACATTAAATGCTTTAATCCATAGTCCTTTTTAATCGATTGTGAAACAAAATCTAAACGACATAATAAAAAGTCAACCGCACCACGGATTCCCAGACAGTCTCCCACACTGGTACTAGCGAGGCCTTAAGCTGTGTAACTTCTGCGGTCTGACGAGAGCAGGCACATTCAGCTTAGAATGGCCATTGACATTAAATGCTTTAATCCATAGTCCTTTTTAATCGATTGTGAAACAAAATCTAAACAACATAATAAAAACACAACCGCACCACGGATTCCCAGACAGTCTCCCACACTGGTACTAGCAAGGCCTTAAGCTGTGTAACTTCTGCGATCTGACGAGAGCAGGGACATTCAGCTTAGAATGGCCATTGCCATTAAATGCTTTAATCCATAGTCCTTTTTAATCGATTGTGAAACAAAATCTAAACGACATAATAAAAATTCAACCGCACCACAGATTCCCAGACAGTCTCCCACACTGGTACTAGCGAGGCCTTAAGCTGTGTAACTTCTGCGATCTGACGAGAGCAGGCACATTCAGCTTAGAATGGCCATTGACGTTAAATGCTTTAATCCATAGTCCTATTTAATCTATTGTGAAACAAAATCTAAACGACATAATAAAAAGTCAACCGCACCACGGATTCCCAGACACTCTCCCACACTGGTACTAGCGAGGGCTTAAGCTGTGTAACTTCTGCGATCTAACGAGAGCAGGCACATTCAGCTTAGAATTGCCATTGACATTAAATGCTTTAATCCATAGTCCTTTTTAATCGATTGTGAAACAAAATCTAAACGACATAATAAAAAGTCTACCGCACCACGGATTCCCAGACAGCCTCCCACACTGGTACTAGCGAGGCCTTAAGCTGTGTAACTTCTGCGTTCTGACGAGAGCAGGCACATTCAGCTTAGAATGGCCATTGACGTTAAATGCTTTAATCCATAGTCCTATTTAATCTATTGTGAAACAAAATCTAAACGACATAATAAAAAGTCAACCGCACCATGGATTCCCAGACAGTCTCCCACACTGGTACTAGCGAGGCCTTAAGCTGTGTAATTTCTGCGATCTGACGAGAGCAGGCACATTCAGCTTAGAATGGCCATTGACATTAAATGCTTTAATCCATAGTCCTTTTTAATCGATTGTGAAACAAAATCTAAACGACATAATAAAAAGTCAACCGCACCACGGATTCCCAGACAGTCTCCCACACTGGTACTAGCGAGGCCTTAAGCTGTGTAACTTCTGCGTTCTGACGAGAGCAGGCACATTCAGCTTAGAATGGCCATTGACGTTAAATGCTTTAATCCATAGTCCTATTTAATCTATTGTGAAACAAAATCTAAACGACATAATAAAAAGTCAACCGCACCACGGATTCCCAGACAGTCTCCCACACTGGTACCAGCGAGGCCTTAAGCTGTGTAACTTCTGCGATCTGACGAGAGCAGGCACATTCAGCTTAGAATGGCCATTGACATTAAATGCTTTAATCCATAGTCCTTTTTAATCGATTGTGAAACAAAATCTAAACGACATAATAAAAATTCAACCGCTCCACGGATTCCCAGACAGTTTCCCACACTGGTACTAGCGAGGACTTAAGCTGTGTAACTTCTGCGATCTGACGAGAGCAGGCACATTCAGCTTAGAATGGCCATTGACGTTAAATCCTTTAATCCATAGTCCTATTTAATCTATTGTGAAACAAAATCTAAACGACATAATAAAAAGTCAACCGCACCACGGATTCCCAGACAGTCTCCCACACTGGTACTAGCGAGGCGTTAAGCTGTGTAACTTCTGCGATCTAACGAGAGCAGGCACATTCAGCTTAGAATGGCCATTGACGTTAAATGCTTTAATCCAAAGTCCTATTTAATCTATTGTGAAACAAAATCTAAACGACATAATCAAAAGTCAACCACACCACGGATTCCCAGACAGTCTCCCACACTGGTACTAGCGAGGCCTTAAGCTGTGTAACTTCTGCGATCTGACGAGAGCAGGCACATTCAGCTTAGAATGGCCATTGACATTAAATGCTTTAATCCATAGTACTTTTTAATCGATTGTGAAACAAAATCTAAACGACATAATAAAAAGTCAACCGCACCACGGATTCCCAGACAGTCTCCCAGACTGGTACTAGCGAGGCCTTAAGCTGTGTAACTTCTGCGATCTGACGAGAGCAGGGACATTCAGCTTAGAATGGCCATTGACATTAAATGCTTTAATCCATAGTCCTTTTTAATCGATTGTGAAACAAAATCTAAACGACATAATAAAAAGTCAACCGCACCACGGCTTCCCAGACAGTCTCCCACACTGGTACTAGCGAGTCCTTAAGCTGTGTAACTTCTGCGATCTGACGAGAGCAGGCACATTCAGCTTAGAATGGCCATTAACATTAAAAGCCTTAATCCATAGTCCTTTTTAATCGATTGTGAAACAAAATCTAAACTACATAATAAAAAGTCAACCGCACCACGGATTCCCAGACAGTCTCCCACACTGGTACTAGCGAGGCCTTAAGCTGTGTAACTTCTGCGATCTGACGAGAGCAGGCACATTCAGCTTAGAATGGCCATTAACATTAAAAGCCTTAATCCATAGTCCTATTTAATCTATTGTGAAACAAAATCTAAACGACATAATAAAAAGTCAACCGCACCACGGATTCCCAGACAGTCTCCCACACTGGTACTAGCGAGGCCTTAAGCTGTGTAACTTCTGCGATCTGACGAGAGCAGGCACATTCAGCTTAGAATGGCCATTGACATTAAAAGCCTTAATCCATAGTCCTACTTAATCTATTGTGAAACAAAATCTAAACAACATAGTAAAAAGTCAACCGCACCACGGATTCCCAGACAGTCTCCCACACTGGTACTAGCGAGGCCTTAAGCTGTGTAACTTCTGCGATCTGACGAGAGCAGGGACCTTCAGCTTAGAATGGCCATTGACATTAAATGCTTTAATCCATAGTCCTTTTTAATCGATTGTGAAACAAAATCTAAACGACATAATAAAAATTCAACCGCACCACGGATTCCCAGACAGTCTCCCACACTGGTACTAGCGAGGCCTTAAGCTGTGTTACTTCTGCGTTCTGACGAGAGCAGGCACATTCAGCTTAGAATGGCCATTGACGTTAAATGCTTTAATCCATAGTCCTATTTAATCTATTGTGAAACAAAATCTAAACGACATAATAAAAAGTCAACCGCACCATGGATTCCCAGACAGTCTCCCACACTGGTACTAGCGAGGCCTTAAGCTGTGTAACTTCTGCGATCTGACGAGAGCAGGCACATTCAGCTTAGAATGGCCATTGACATTAAATGCTTTAATCCATAGTCCTATTTAATCTATTGTGAAACAAAATCTAAACGACATAATAAAAAGTCAACCGCACCATGGATTCCCAGACAGTCTCCCACACTGGTACTAGCGAGGCGTTAAGCTGTGTAACTTCTGCGATCTAACAAGAGCAGGGACATTCAGTTTAGAATGGCCATTGACATTAAAGGCTTTAATCCATAGTCCTTTTTAATCGATTGTGAAACAAAATCTAAACGACACAATAAAAATTCAACCGCACCACGGATTCCCAGACAGTCTCCCACACTGGTACTAGCGAGGCCTTAAGCTGTGTAACTTCTGCGATCTGACGAGAGCAGGCACATTCAGCTTAGAATGGCCATTGACATTAAATCCTTTAATCCATAGTCCTATTTAATCTATTGTGAAACAAAATCTAAACGACATAATAAAAAGTCAACCGCACCACGGATTGCCAGACAGTCTCCCACACTGGTACTAGCGAGGCGTTAAGCTGTGTAATTTCTGCGATCTAACGAGAGCAGGCACATTCAGCTTAGAATGGCCATTGACATTAAATGCTTTAATCCATAGTCCTTTTTAATCGATTGTGAAACAAAATCTAAACGACATAATAAAAAGTCAACCGCACCACGGATTCCCAGACAGTCTCCCACACTGGTACTAGCGAGGCCTTAAGCTGTGTAACTTCTGCGATCTGACGAGAACAGGCACATTCAGCTTAGAATGGCCATTAACGTTAAAAGCCTTAATCCATAGTCCTATTTAATCTATTGTGAAACAAAATCTAAACGACATAATAAAAAGTCAACCGCACCACGGATTCCCAGACAGTCTCCCACACTGGTACTAGCGAGGCGTTAAGCTGTGTAACTTCTGCGATCTAACAAGAGCAGGGACATTCAGCTTAGAATGGCCATTGACATTAAAGGCTTTAATCCATAGTCCTTTTTAATCGATTGTGAAACAAAATCTAAACGACACAATAAAAATTCAACCGCACCACGGATTCCCAGACAGTCTCCCACACTGGTACTAGCGAGGCCTTAAGCTGTGTAACTTCTGCGTTCTGACCAGAGGAGGCACATTCAGCTTAGAATGGCCATTGACGTTAAATGCTTTAATCCATAGTCCTATTTAATCTATTGTGAAACAAAATCTAAACGACATAATCAAAAGTCAACCACACCACGGATTCCCAGACAGTCTCCCACACTGGTACTAGCGAGGCCTTAAGCTGTGTAACTTCTGCGATCTAAAGAGAGCAGGCACATTCAGCTTAGAATGGCCATTGACATTAAATGCTTTAATCCATAGTACTTTTTAATCGATTGTGAAACAAAATCTAAACGACATAATAAAAAGTCAACCGCACCACGGATTCCCAGACAGTCTCCCACACTGGTACTAGCGAGGCCTTAAGCTGTGTAACTTCTGCGATCTGACGAGAGCAGGGACATTCAGCTTAGAATGGCCATTGACATTAAATGCTTTAATCCATAGTCCTTTTTAATCGATTGTGAAACAAAATCTAAACGACATAATAAAAAGTCAACCGCACCACGGATTCCCAGACAGTCTCCCACACTGGTACTAGCGAGGCGTTAAGCTGTGTAACTTCTGCGATCTAACAAGAGCAGGGACATTCAGCTTAGAATGGCCATTGACATTAAATGCTTTAATCCATAGTACTTTTTAATCGATTGTGAAACAAAATCTAAACGACATAATAAAAAGTCAACCGCACCACGGATTCCCAGACAGTCTCCCACACTGGTACTAGCGAGGCCTTAAGCTGTGTAACTTCTGCGATCTGACGAGAGCAGGGACATTCAGCTTAGAATGGCCATTGACATTAAAGGCTTTAATCCATAGTCCTTTTTAATCGATTGTGAAACAAAATCTAAACGACACAATAAAAATTCAACCGCACCACGGATTCCCAGACAGTCTCCCACACTGGTACTAGCGAGGCCTTAAGCTGTGTAACTTCTGCGTTCTGACCAGAGGAGGCACATTCAGCTTAGAATGGCCATTGACGTTAAATGCTTTAATCCATAGTCCTATTTAATCTATTGTGAAACAAAATCTAAACGACATAATCAAAAGTCAACCACACCACGGATTCCCAGACAATCTCCCACACTGGTACTAGCGAGGCCTTAAGCTGTGTAACTTCTGCGATCTAAAGAGAGCAGGCACATTCAGCTTAGAATGGCCATTGACATTAAATGCTTTAATCCATAGTACTTTTTAATCGATTGTGAAACAAAATCTAAACGACATAATAAAAAGTCAACCGCACCACGGATTCCCAGACAGTCTTCCACACTGGTACTAGCGAGGCCTTAAGCTGTGTAACTTCTGCGATCTGACGAGAGCAGGGACATTCAGCTTAGAATGGCCATTGACATTAAATGCTTTAATCCATAGTCCTTTTTAATCGATTGTGAAACAAAATCTAAACGACATAATAAAAAGTCAACCGCACCACGGATGCCCAGACAGTCTCCCACACTGGTACTAGCGAGGCGTTAAGCTGTGTAACTTCTGCGATCTAACAAGAGCAGGGACATTCAGCTTAGAATGGCCATTGACATTAAATGCTTTAATCCATAGTACTTTTTAATCGATTGTGAAACAAAATCTAAACGACATAATAAAAAGTCAACCGCACCACGGATTCCCAGACAGTCTCCCACACTGGTACTAGCGAGGCCTTAAGCTGTGTAACTTCTGCGATCTGACGAGAGCAGGGACATTCAGCTTAGAATGGCCATTGACATTAAATGCTTTAATTCATAGTCCTTTTTAATCGATTGTGATACAAAATCTAAACGACATAATAAAAAGTCAACCGCACCACGGATTCCCAGACAGTCTCCCACACTGGTACTAGCGAGTCCTTAAGCTGTGTAACTTCTGCGATCTGACGAGAGCAGGCACATTCAGCTTAGAATGGCCATTGACTTTAAATGCTTTAATCCATAGTCCTATTTAATCTATTGTGAAACAAAATCTAAACGACTTAATAAAAAGTCAACCGCACCACGGATTCCCAGACAGTCTCCCACACTGGTACTAGCGAGGCCTTAAGCTGTGTAACTTCTGCGATCTGACGAGAGCAGGCACATTCAGCTTAGAATGGCCATTGACATTAAATGCTTTAATCCATAGTCCTTTTTAATCGATTGTGAAACAAAATCTAAACGACATAATAAAAAGTCAACGTACCATGGATTCCCAGACAGTCTCCCACACTGGTACTAGCGAGGCCTAAAGCTGTGTAACTTCTGCGATCTGACGAGAGCAGGCACATTCAGCTTAGAATGGCCACTGACATTAAATCCTTTAATCCATAGTCCTATTTAATCTATTGTGAAACAAAATCTAAACGACATAATAAAAAGTCAACCGCACCACGGATTCCCAGACAGTCTCCCACACTGGTACTAGCGAGGCGTTAAGCTGTGTAACTTCTGCGATCTAACGAGAGCAGGCACATTCAGCTTAGAATGGCCATTGACATTAAATGCTTTAATCCATAGTCCTTTTTAATCGATTGTGAAACAAAATCTAAACGACATAATAAAAGGTCAACCGCACCACGGATTCCCAGACAGTCTCCCACACTGGTACTAGCGAGGCCTTAAGCTGTGTAACTTCTGCGATCTGACGAGAGCATGCACATTCAGCTTAGAATGGCCATTAACATTAAAAGCCTTAATCCATAGTCCTATTTAATCTATTGTGAAACAAAATCGAAACAACATAATAAAAAGTCAACCGCACCACGAATTCCCAGACAGTCTCCCACACTGGTACTAGCGAGGGCTTAAGCTGTGTAACTTCTGCGATCTGACGAGAGCAGGCACATTCAGCTTAGAATGGCCATTGACATTAAAAGCCTTAATCCATAGTCCTATTTAATCTATTGTGAAACAAAATCTAAACAACATAATAAAAAGACAACCGCACCACGGATTCCCAGACAGTCTCCCACACTGGTACTAGCGAGGCGTTAAGCTGTGTAACTTCTGCGATCTGACGAGAGCAGGGACATTCAGCTTAGAATGGCCATTGACATTAAAGGCTTTAATCCATAGTCCTTTTTAATCGATTGTGAAACAAAATCTAAACGACATAATAAAAATTCAACCGCACCACGGATTCCCAGACAGTCTCCCACACTGGTACTAGCGAGGCCTTAAGCTGTGTAACTTCTGCGTTCTGACCAGAGCAGGCACATTCAGCTTAGAATGGCCATTGACGTTAAATGCTTTAATCCATAGTCCTATTTAATCTATTGTGAAACAAAATCTAAACGACATAATAAAAAGTCAACCACACCACGGATTCCCAGACAGTCTCCCACACTGGTACTAGCGAGGCCTTAAGCTGTGTAACTTCTGCGATCTGACGAGAGCAGGCACATTCAGCTTAGAATGGCCATTGACATTAAATGCTTTAATCCATAGTACTTTTTAATCGATTGTGAAACAAAATCTAAACGACATAATAAAAAGTCAACCGCACCACGGATTCCCAGACAGTCTCCCACACTGGTACTAGCGAGGCCTTAAGCTGTGTAACTTCTGCGATCTGACAAGAGCAGGGACATTCAGCTTAGAATGGCCATTGACATTAAATGCTTTAATCCATAGTCCTTTTTAATCGATTGTGAAACAAAATCTAAACGACATAATAAAAAGTCAACCGCACCACGGATTCCCAGACAGTCTCCCACACTGGTACTAGCGAGGCCTTAAGCTGTGTAACTTCTGCGATCCGACGAGAGCAGGGACATTCAGCTTAGAATGGCCATTGACATTAAATGCTTTAATCCATAGTCCTTTTTAATCGATTGTGAAACAAAATCTAAACGACATAATAAAAATTCAACCGCACCACGGATTCCCAGACAGTCTCCCACACTGGTACTAGCGAGGACTTAAGCTGTGTAACTTCTGCGATCTGACGAGAGCAGGCACATTCAGCTTAGAATGGCCATTGACGTTAAATCCTTTAATCCATAGTCCTATTTAATCTATTGTGAAACAAAATCTAAACGACATAATAAAAAGTCAACCGCACCACGGATTCCCAGACAGTCTCCCACACTGGTACTAGCGAGGCGTTAAGCTGTGTAACTTCTGCGATCTAACGAGAGCAGGCACATTCAGCTTAGAATGGCCATTGACATTAAATGCTTTAATCCATAGTCCTTTTTAATCGATTGTGAAACAAAATCTAAACGACATAATAAAAAGTCAACCGCACCACGGATTCACAGACAGTCTCCCACACTGGTATTAGCGAGGCTTTAAGCTGTGTAACTTCTGCGATCTGACGAGAGCAGGGACATTCAGCTTAGAATGGCCATTGACATTAAACGCTTTAATCCATAGTCCTTTTTAATCGATTGTGAAACAAAATCTAAACGACATAATAAATATTCAACCGCACCACGGATTCCCAGACAGTCTCCAACACTGGTACTAGAGAGGCCTTAAGCTGTGTAACTTCTGCGATCTGACGAGAGCATGCACATTCAGCTTAGAATTGCCATTGACGTTAAATGCTTTAATCCATAGTCCTATTTAATCGATTGTGAAACAAAATCTAAACGACATAATAAAAAGTCAACCGCACCACGGATTCCCAGACAGTCTCCCACACTGGTACTAGCGAGACCTTAAGCTGTGTAACTTCTGCGATCTGACGAGAGCAGGCACATTCAGCTTAGAATGGCCATTGACATTAAAAGCCTTAATCCATAGTCCTATTTAATCTATTGTGAAACAAAATCTAAACAACATAATAAAAAGTCAACCGCACCACGGATTCCCAGACAGTCTCCCACACTGGTACTAGCGAGGCCTTAAGCTGTGTAACTTCTGCGATCTGACGAGAGCATGCACATTCAGCTTAGAATGGCCATTGACGTTAAATGCTTTAATCCATAGTCCTATTTAATCGATTGTGAAACAAAATCTAAACGACATAATAAAAAGTCAACCGCACCACGGATTCCCAGACAGTCTCCCACACTGGTACTAGCGAGGCCTTAAGCTGTGTAACTTCTGTGATCTAACGAGAGCAGGCACATTCAGCTTAGAATGGCCATTGACATTAAATGCTTTAATCCATAGTCCTTTTTAATCGATTGTGAAACAAAATCTAAACGCCATAATAAAAAGTCAACCGCACCACGGATTCCCAGACAGTCTCCCACACTGGTACTAGCGAGGCCTTAAGCTGTGTAACTTCTGCGATCTGACGAGAGCAGGCACATTGAGCTTAGAATGGCCATTGACATTAAATGCTTTAATCCATAGTCCTTTTT
Source organism: Rhinoderma darwinii (assembly GCF_050947455.1). Taxonomy (NCBI): domain Eukaryota; kingdom Metazoa; phylum Chordata; class Amphibia; order Anura; family Rhinodermatidae; genus Rhinoderma; species Rhinoderma darwinii. The sequence continues at coordinate 304 of NW_027463254.1, read as the reverse complement.
AATCGATTGTGAAACAAAATCTAAACGACATAATAAAAAGTCAACCACACTACGGATTCCCAGACAGTCTCCCACACTAGTACTAGCGAGGCCTTAAGCTGTGTAACTTCTGCGTTCTGACCAGAGCAGGCACATTCAGCTTAGAATGGCCATTGACGTTAAATGCTTTAATCCATAGTCCTATTTAATCTATTGTGAAACAAAATCTAAACGACATAATAAAAAGTCAACCACACCACGGATTCCCAGACAGTCTCCCACACTGGTACTAGCGAGGCCTTAAGCTGTGTAACTTCTGCGATCT
>NW_027463253.1:0-53980 GCF_050947455.1 Rhinoderma darwinii | reverse complement strand
CTCTCTCGGGCACCATTTGCTTAGCCTCCGTGAGGCAGCATTTGTTTGACTTCCCTCAAGCATCATTTGCTTGGCCTCTCTCGGGCACTATTTGCTTTGCCACTCTCGGGCACCATTTGTTCGGCCTCTCTTGGGCACAATATTGTACGGCCTCTCTTGGGCACAATATTGTATGGCATCTCTCGGGCACAATTTGCTTTGCCACTCTCGGGCACCATTTGTTCGGCCTCTCTTGGGCACAATATTGTATGGCCTCTCTCGGGCACCATTTGCTTAGCCTCTCTGAGGCATCAGTTTTTTTGGCCTCTGTTGGGCACAATATTGTATGGCCTCTCTCGGGCACCATTTGTTTAGCCTTTCTTAGGCACCATTTGCTTAGCCTCTGTGAGGCAGCATTTGTTTGACTTCCCTCAAGCATCATTTGCTTGGCCTCTCTCGGGCACTATTTGCTTTGCCACTCTCGGGCACCATTTGTTTGGCCTCTCTCAGGCACCATTTGTTTGGCCTCTCTTGGGCACAATATTGTATGGCCTCTCTCGGGCACCATTTGCTTAGCCTCCGTGAGGCAGCATTTGTTTGACTTCCCTCAAGCATCATTTGCTTGGCCTCTCTCGGGCACTATTTGCTTTGCCACTCTCGGGCACCATTTGTTCGGCCTCTCTTGGGCACAATATTGTACGGCCTCTCTTGGGCACAATATTGTATGGCATCTCTCGGGCACAATTTGCTTTGCCACTCTCGGGCACCATTTGTTCGGCCTCTCTTGGGCACAATATTGTATGGCCTCTCTCGGGCACCATTTGCTTAGCCTCTCTGAGGCATCAGTTTTTTTGGCCTCTGTTGGGCACAATATTGTATGGCCTCTCTCGGGCACCATTTGTTTAGCCTTTCTTAGGCACCATTTGCTTAGCCTCTGTGAGGCAGCATTTGTTTGACTTCCCTCAAGCATCATTTGCTTGGCCTCTCTCGGGCACTATTTGCTTTGCCACTCTCGGGCACCATTTGTTCGGCCTCTCTTTGGCACAATATTGTATGGCCTCTCTCGGGCACCATTTTCTTAGCCTCTGTGAGGCACCAGTTTTTTTGGCCTCTGTTGGGCACAATATTGTATGGCCTCTCTCGGGCACCAGTTGTTTAGCCTTTCTTAGGCACCATTTGCTTAGCCTCTGTGAGGCAGCATTTGTTTGACTTCCCTCAAGCATCATTTGCTTGGCCTCTCTCGGGCACTATTTGCTTTGCCACTCTCGGGCACCATTTGTTCGGCCTCTCTTGGGCACAATATTGTACGGCCTCTCTTGGGCACAATATTGTATGGCCTCTCTCGGGCACAATTTGCTTTGCCACTCTCGGGCACCATTTGTTCGGCCTCTCTTGGGCACAATATTGTATGGCCTCTCTCGGGCACCATTTGCTTAGCCTCTGTGAGGCATCAGTTTTTTTGGCCTCTGTTGGGCACAATATTGTATGGCCTCTCTCGGGCACCATTTGTTTAGCCTTTCTTAGGCACCATTTGCTTAGCCTCTGTGAGGCAGCATTTGTTTGACTTCCCTCAAGCATCATTTGCTTGGCCTCTCTCGGGCACTATTTGCTTTGCCACTCTCGGGCACCATTTGTTTGGCCTCTCTCAGGCACCATTTCTTTGGCCTCTCTTGGGCACAATATTGTATGGCCTCTCTCGGGCACTATTTGCTTAGCCTCTGTGAGGCACCAGTTTTTTTGGCCTCTGTTGGGCACAATATTGTATGGCCTCTCTCGGGCACCATTTGTTTAGCCTTTCTTAGGCACCATTTGCTTAGCCTCTGTGAGGCAGCATTTGTTTGACTTCCCTCAAGCATCATTTGCTTGGCCTCTCTCGGGCACTATTTGCTTTGCCACTCTCGGGCACCATTTGTTTGGCCTCTCTCAGGCACCATTTGTTTGGCCTCTCTTGGGCACAATATTGTATGGCCTCTCTCGAGCACCATTTGTTTAGCCTTTCTTAGGCACCATTTGCTTATCCTCTGTGAGGCAGCATTAGTTTGACTTCCCTCAAGCATCATTTGCTTGGCCTCTCTCGGGCACTATTTGCTTTGCCACTCTCGGGCATCATTTGTTCGGCCTCTCTTGGGCACAATATTGTATGGCCTCTCTCAGGCACCATTTGCTTAGCCTCTGTGAGGCATCAGTTTTTTTGGCTTCTGTTGGGCACAATATTGTATGACCTCTCTCGGGTACCATTTGTTTAGCCTTTCTTAGGCACCATTTGCTTAGCCTCTGTGAGGCAGCATTTGTTTGACTTCCCTCAAGCATCATTTGCTTGGCCTCTCTCGGGCACTATTTGCTTTGCCACTCTCGGGCACCATTTGTTCGGCCTCTCTTGGGCACAATATTGTATGGCCTCTCTCGGGCACTATTTGCTTTGCCACTCTCAGGCACCATTTTTTCGGCCTCTCTTAGGCACAATATTGTATGGCCTCCCTCGGGCACCATTTGCTTAGCCTCTGTGAGGCACTAGTTTTTTTGGCCTCTGTTGGGCACAATATTGTATGGCCTCTCTCGGGCACCATTTTGTTTAGCCTTTCTTAGGCACCATTTGCTTAGCCTCTGTGAGGCAGCATTTGTTTGACTTCCCTCAAGCATCATTTGCTTGGCCTCTCTCGGGCACTATTTGCTTTGCCACTCTCGGGCACCATTTGTTTGGCCACTCTCAGACACCATTAGTTTGGCCTCTCTTGGGCACAATATTGTATGGCCTCTCGGGCACCATTTGCTTAGCCTCTGTGAGGCACCAGTTTTTTTGGCCTCTGTTGGGCACAATATTGTATGGCCTCTCTCGGGCACCATTTGTTTAGCCTTTCTTAGGCACCATTTTCTTAGCCTCTGTGAGGCAGCATTTGTTTGACTTCCCTCAAGCATCATTTGCTTGGCCTCTCTCGGGCACTATTTGCTTTGCCACTCTCGGGCACCATTTGTTCGGCCTCTCTTGGGCACAATATTGTATGGCCTCTCTCGGGCACCATTTGCTTAGCCTCTGTGAGGCACCAGTTTTTTTGGCCTCTGTTGGGCACAATATTGTATGGCCTCTCTCGGGCACCATTTGTTTAGCCTTTCTTAGGCACCATTTGCTTAGCCTCTGTGAGGCATCATTTGTTTGACTTCCGTCAAGCATCATTTGCTTGGCGTCTCTCGGGCACTATTTGCTTTGCCACTCTCGGGCACCATTTGTTTGGCCTCTCTCAGGCACCATTTGTTTGGCCTCTCTTGGGCACAATATTGTATGGCCTCTCTCGGGCACTATTTGCTTAGCCTCTGTGAGGCACCAGTTTTTTTGGCCTCTGTTGGGCACAATATTGTATGGCCTCTCTCGGGCACCATTTGTTTAGCCTTTCTTAGGCACCATTTGCTTAGCCTCTGTGAGGCAGCATTTGTTTGACTTCCCTCAAGCATCATTTGCTTGGCCTCTCTCGGGCACTATTTGCTTTGCCACTCTCGGGCACCATTTGTTTGGCCTCTCTCAGGCACCATTTGTTTGGCCTCTCTTGGGCACAATATTGTATGGCCTCTCTCGAGCACCATTTGTTTAGCCTTTCTTAGGCACCATTTGCTTATCCTCTGTGAGGCAGCATTAGTTTGACTTCCCTCAAGCATCATTTGCTTGGCCTCTCTCGGGCACTATTTGCTTTGCCACTCTCGGGCATCATTTGTTCGGCCTCTCTTGGGCACAATATTGTATGGCCTCTCTCAGGCACCATTTGCTTAGCCTCTGTGAGGCATCAGTTTTTTTGGCTTCTGTTGGGCACAATATTGTATGACCTCTCTCGGGTACCATTTGTTTAGCCTTTCTTAGGCACCATTTGCTTAGCCTCTGTGAGGCAGCATTTGTTTGACTTCCCTCAAGCATCATTTGCTTGGCCTCTCTCGGGCACTATTTGCTTTGCCACTCTCGGGCACCATTTGTTTGGCCACTCTCAGACACCATTAGTTTGGCCTCTCTTGGGCACAATATTGTATGGCCTCTCGGGCACCATTTGCTTAGCCTCTGTGAGGCACCAGTTTTTTTGGCCTCTGTTGGGCACAATATTGTATGGCCTCTCTCGGGCACCATTTGTTTAGCCTTTCTTAGGCACCATTTTCTTAGCCTCTGTGAGGCAGCATTTGTTTGACTTCCCTCAAGCATCATTTGCTTGGCCTCTCTCGGGCACTATTTGCTTTGCCACTCTCGGGCACCATTTGTTCGGCCTCTCTTGGGCACAATATTGTATGGCCTCTCTCGGGCACCATTTGCTTAGCCTCTGTGAGGCACCAGTTTTTTTGGCCTCTGTTGGGCACAATATTGTATGGCCTCTCTCGGGCACCATTTGTTTAGCCTTTCTTAGGCACCATTTGCTTAGCCTCTGTGAGGCATCATTTGTTTGACTTCCGTCAAGCATCATTTGCTTGGCGTCTCTCGGGCACTATTTGCTTTGCCACTCTCGGGCACCATTTGTTTGGCCTCTCTCAGGCACCATTTGTTTGGCCTCTCTTGGGCACAATATTGTATGGCCTCTCTCGGGCACTATTTGCTTAGCCTCTGTGAGGCACCAGTTTTTTTGGCCTCTGTTGGGCACAATATTGTATGGCCTCTCTCGGGCACCATTTGTTTAGCCTTTCTTAGGCACCATTTGCTTAGCCTCTGTGAGGCAGCATTTGTTTGACTTCCCTCAAGCATCATTTGCTTGGCCTCTCGGGCACTATTTGCTTTGCCACTCTCGGGCACCATTTGTTTGGCCTCTCTCAGGCACCATTTGTTTGGCCTCTCTTGGGCACAATATTGTATGGCCTCTCTCGAGCACCATTTGTTTAGCCTTTCTTAGGCACCATTTGCTTATCCTCTGTGAGGCAGCATTAGTTTGACTTCCCTCAAGCATCATTTGCTTGGCCTCTCTCGGGCACTATTTGCTTTGCCACTCTCGGGCACCATTTGTTCGGCCTCTCTTGGGCACATTATTGTATGGCCTCTCTCGGGCACCATTTGCTTAGCCTCTGTGAGGCACCAGTTTTTGTTGGCCTCTGTTGGGCACAATATTGTATGGCCTCTCTCGGGCACCATTTGTTTAGCCTTTCTTTGGCACCATTTGCTTAGCCTCTATGAGGCAGCATTTGTTTGACTTCACTCAAGCATCATTTGCTTGGCCTCTCTCGGGCACTATTTGCTTAGCCACTCTCGGGCACCATTTGTTTGGCCTCTCTCAGGCACCATTTGTTTGGCCTCTGTTGGGCACAATATTGTATGGCCTCTCTCGGGCACCATTTGTTTAGCCTTTCTTAGGCACCATTTGCTTAGCCTCTGTGAGGCAGCATTTGTTTGACTTCCCTCAAGCATCATTTGCTTGGCCTCTCTCGGGCACTATTTGTTTTGCCACTCTCGGGCACCATTTGCTTGGCCTCTCTCAGGCACCATTTGTTTGGCCTCTCTTGGGCACAATATTGTATGGCCTCTTTCGGGCACCATTTGCTTAGCCTCTGTGAGGCAGCATTTGTTTGACTTCCCTCAAGCATCATTTGCTTGGCCTCTCTCGGGCACTATTTGCTTTGCCACTCTCGGGCACCATTTGTTCGGCCTCTCTTGGGCACAATATTGTATGGCCTCTTTCGGGCACTATTTGCTTTGCCACTCTCGGGCACCATTTTTTCGGCCTCTCTTGGGCACAATATTGTATGGCCTCCCTCGGGCACCATTTGCTTAGCCTCTGTGAGGCACCAGTTTTTTTGGCCTCTGTTGGGCACAATATTGTATGGCCTCTCTCGGGCACCATTTGTTTAGCCTTTCTTAGGCACCAATTGCTTAGCCTCTGTGAGGCAGCATTTGTTTGACTTCCCTCAAGCATCATTTGCTTGGCCTCTCTCGGGCACTATTTGCTTTGCCACTCTCGGGCACCATTTGTTTGGCCTCTCTCAGGCACCATTTGTTTGGCCTCTCTTGGGCACAATATTGTATGGCCTCTCTCGGGCACCATTTGCTTAGCCTCTGTGAGGCACCAGTTTTTTTGGCCTCTGTTGGGCACAATATTGTATGGCCTCTCTCGGGCACCATTTGTTTAGCCTTTCTTAGGCACCATTTGCTTAGCCTCTGTGAGGCAGCATTTGTTTGACTTCCCTTAAGCATCATTTGCTTGGCCTCTCTCGGGCACTATTTGCTTTGCCACTCTCGGGCACCATTTGTTCGGCCTCTCTTGGGCACAATATTGTACGGCCTCTCTTGGGCACAATATTGTATGGCCTCTCTCGGGCACAATTTGCTTTGCCACTCTCGGGCACCATTTGTTCGGCCTCTCTTGGGCACAATATTGTATGGCCTCTCTCGGGTACCATTTGCTTAGCCTCTGTGAGGCACCAGTTTTTTTGGCCTCTGTTGGGCACAATATTGTATGACCTCTCTCGGGTACCATTTGTTTAGCCTTTCTTAGGCACCATTTGCTTAGCCTCTGTGAGGCAGCATTTGTTTGACTTCCCTCAAGCATCATTTGCTTGGCATCTCTCGGGCACTATTTGCTTTGCCACTCTCGGGCACCATTTGTTCGGCCTCTCTTGGGCACAATATTGTATGGCCTCTCTCGGGCACCATTTGCTTAGCCTCTGTGAGGCACCAGTTTTTTTGGCCTCTGTTGGGCACAATATTGTATGGCCTCTCTCGGGCACCATTTGTTTAGCCTTTCTTAGACACCATTTGCTTAGCCTCTGTGAGGCAGCATTTGTTTGACTTCCCTCAAGCATCATTTGCTTGACATCTCTCGGGCACTATTTGCTTTGCCACTCTCGGGCACCATTTGTTCGGCCTCTCTTGGGCACAATATTGTATGGCCTCTCTCGGGCACCATTTGCTTAGCCTCTATGAGGCACCAGTTTTTTTGGCCTCTGTTGGGCACAATATTGTATGGCCTCTCTCGGGCACCATTTGTTTAGCCTTTCTTAGACACCATTTGCTTAGCCTCTGTGAGGCAGCATTTGTTTGACTTCCCTCAAGCATCATTTGCTTGGCCTCTCTCGGGCACTATTTGCTTTGCCACTCTCGGGCACCATTTGTTCGGCCTCTCTTGGGCACAATATTGTATGGCCTCTCTCTGGCACTATTTGCTTTGCCACTCTCGGGCACCATTTTTTCGGCCTCTCTTGGGCACAATATTGTATGGCCTCCCTCGGGCACCATTTGCTTAGCCTCTGTGAGGCACCAGTTTTTTTGGCCTCTGTTGGGCACAATATTGTATGGCCTCTCTCGGGCACCATTTGTTTAGCCTTTCTTAGGCACCATTTGCTTAGCCTCTGTGAGGCAGCATTTTTTTGACTTCCCTCAAGCATCATTTGCTTGGCCTCTCTAGGGCACTATTTGCTTTGCCACTCTCGGGCACCATTTGTTCGGCCTCTCTTGGGCACAATATTGTTTGGCCTCTCTCGGGCACCATTTGCTTAGCCTCTGTGAGGCACCAGTTTTTTTGGCCTCTGTTGGGCACAATATTGTATGGCCTCTCTCGGGCACCATTTGTTTAGCCTTTCTTAGGCACCATTTGCTTAGCCTCTGTGAGGCAGCATTTGTTTGACTTCCCTCAAGCATCATTTGCTTGGCCTCTCTCGGGCACTATTTGCTTTGCCACTCTCGGGCACCATTTGTTCGGCCTCTCTTGGGCACAATATTGTACGGCCTCTCTTGGGCACAATATTGTATGGCCTCTCTCGGGCACAATTTGCTTTGCCACTCTCGGGCACCATTTGTTCGGCCTCTCTTGGGCACAATATTGTATGGCCTCTCTCGGGCACCATTTGCTTAGCCTCTGTGAGGCATCAGTTTTTTTGTCCTCTGTTGGGCACAATATTGTATGGCCTCTCTCGGGCACCATTTGTTTAGCCTTTCTTAGGCACCATTTGCTTAGCCTCTGTGAGGCAGCATTTGTTTGACTTCTCTCAAGCATCATTTGCTTGGCCTCTCTCGGGCACTATTTGCTTTGCCACTCTCGGGCACCATTTGTTTAGCCTCTTTCAGGCACCATTTATTTGGCCTCTCTTGGGCACAATATTGTATGGCCTCTCTCGGGCACCATTTGTTTAGCCTTTCTTAGGCACCATTTGCTTAGCCTCTGTGAGGCAGCATTTGTCTGACTTCCCTCAAGCATCATTTGCTTGGCCTCTCTCGGGCACTATTTGCTTTGCCACTCTCGGGCACCATTTGTTTGGCCTCTCTCAGGCACCATTTGTTTGGCCTCTCTTGGGCACAATATTGTATCGCCTCTCTCGGGCACCATTTGTTTAGCCTTTCTTAGGCACCATTTGCTTAGCCTCTGAGGCAGCATTTGTTTGACTCCCCTCAAGCATCATTTGCTTGGCCTCTCTCGGGCACTATTTGCTTTGCCACTCTCGGGCACCATTTGTTTAGCCTCTTTCAGGCACCATTTATTTGGCCTCTCTTGGGCACAATATTGTATGGCCTCTCTCGGGCACCATTTGTTTAGCCTTTTTTAGGCACCATTTGCTTAGCCTCTGTGAGGCAGCATTTGTTTGACTTCCCTCAAGCATCATTTGCTTGGCCTCTCTTGGGCACTATTTGCTTTGCCATTCTCGGGCACCATTTGTTCGGCCTCTCTTGGGCACAATATTGTATGGCCTCTCTTGGGCACAATATTGTATGGCCTCTCTCGGGCACTATTTGCTTTGCCACTCTCGGGCACCATTTGTTCGGCCTCTCTTGGGCACAATATTGTATGGCCTCTCTCGGGTACCATTTGCTTAGCCTCTGTGAGGCACCAGTTTTTTTGGCCTCTGTTGGGCACAATATTGTATGACCTCTCTCGGGTACCATTTGTTTAGCCTTTCTTAGGCACCATTTGCTTAGCCTCTGTGAGGCAGCATTTGTTTGACTTCCCTCAAGCATCATTTGCTTGGCCTCTCTCGGGGACTATTTGCTTTGCCACTCTCGGGCACCATTTGTTCGGCCTCTCTTGGGCACAATATTGTATGGCCTCTCTCGGGCACCATTTGCTTAGCCTCTGTGAGGCACCAGTTTTTTTGGCCTCTGTTGGGCACAATATTGTATGGCCTCTCTCGGGCACCATTTGCTTAGCCTCTGTGAGGCATCAGTATTTTTGGCCTCTGTTGGGCACAATATTGTATGGCCTCTCTCGGGCACCATTTGTTTAGCCTTTCTTAGGCACCATTTGCTTAGCCTCTGTGAGGCAGCATTTGTTTGACTTCAGTCAAGCATCATTTGCTTGGCCTCTCTAGGGCACTATTTGCTTTGCCACTCTCGGGCACCATTTGTTCGGCCTCTCTTGGGCACAATATTGTATGGCCTCTCTCGGGCACTATTTGCTTAGCCTCTGTGAGGCACCAGTTTTTTTGGCCTCTGTTGGGCACAATATTGTATGGCCTCTCTCGGGCACCATTTGTTTAGCCTTTCTTAGGCACCATTTGTTAGCCTCTGTGAGGCAGCATTTGTTTGACTTCCCTCAAGCATCATTTGCTTGGCCTCTCTCGGGCACTATTTGCTTTGCCACTCTCGGGCACCATTTGTTCGGCCTCTCTTGGGCACAATATTGTACGGCCTCTCTTGGGCACAATATTGTATGGCCTCTCTCGGGCACAATTTGCTTTGCCACTCTCGGGCACCATTTGTTCGGCCTCTCTTGGGCACAATATTGTATGGCCTCTCTCGGGCACCATTTGCTTAGCCTCTGTGAGGCATCAGTTTTTTTGGCCTCTGTTGGGCACAATATTGTATGGCCTCTCTCGGGCACCATTTGTTTAGCCTTTCTTAGGCACCATTTGCTTAGCCTCTGTGAGGCAGCATTTGTTTGACTTCTCTCAAGCATCATTTGCTTGGCCTCTCTCGGGCACTATTTGCTTTGCCACTCTCGGGCACCATTTGTTTAGCCTCTTTCAGGCACCATTTATTTGGCCTCTCTTGGGCACAATATTGTATGGCCTCTCTCGGGCACCATTTGTTTAGCCTTTCTTAGGCACCATTTGCTTAGCCTCTGTGAGGCAGCATTTGTTTGACTTCCCTCAAGCATCATTTGCTTGGCCTCTCTCGGGCACTATTTGCTTTGCCATTCTCGGGCACCATTTGTTCGGCCTCTCTTGGGCACAATATTGTATGGCCTTTCTTGGGCACAATATTGTATGGCCTCTCTCGGGCACTATTTGCTTTGCCACTCTCAGGCACCATTTGTTCGGCCTCTCTTGGGCACAATATTGTATGGCCTCTTTCGGGCACTATTTGCTTTGCCACTCTCGGGCACCATTTTTTCGGCCTCTCTTGGGCACAATATTGTATGGCCTCCCTCGGGCACCATTTGCTTAGCCTCTGTGAGGCACCAGTTTTTTTGGCCTCTGTTGGGCACAATATTGTATGGCCTCTCTCGGGCACCATTTGTTTAGCCTTTCTTAGGCACCATTTGCTTAGCCTCTGTGAGGCAGCATTTGTTTGACTTCCCTCAAGCATCATTTGCTTGGCCACTCTCGGGCACTATTTGCTTTGCCACTCTCGGGCACCATTTGTTCGGCCTCTCTTGGGCACAATATTGTACGACCTCTCTTGGGCACAATATTGTATGGCCTCTCTCGGGCACAATTTGCTTTGCCACTCTCGGGCACCATTTGTTCGGCCTCTCTTGGGCACAATATTGTATGGCCTCTCTCGGGCACCATTTGTTTAGCCTTTCTTAGGCACCATTTGCTTAGCCTCTGTGAGGCAGCATTTGTTTGACTTCTCTCAAGCATCATTTGCTTGGCCTCTCTCGGGCACTATTTGCTTTGCCACTCTCGGGCACGATTTGTTTAGCCTCTTTCAGGCACCATTTATTTGGCCTCTCTTGGGCACAATATTGTATGGACTCTCTCGGGCACCATTTGTTTAGCCTTTCTTAGGCACCATTTGCTTAGCCTCTGTGAGGCAGCATTTGTTTGACTTCCCTCAAGCATCATTTGCTTGGCCTCTCTCGGGCACTATTTGCTTTGCCATTCTCGGGCACCATTTGTTCGGCCTCTCTTGGGCCCAATATTGTATGGCCTCTCTTGGCCACAATATTGTATGGCCTCTCTCGGGCACTATTTGCTTTGCCACTCTCGGGCACCATTTGTTCGGCCTCTCTTGGGCACAATATTGTATGGCCTCTCTCGGGCACCATTTGTTTAGCCTTTCTTAGGCACCATTTGCTTAGCCTCTGTGAGGCAGCATTTGTTTGACTTCCCTCAAGCATCATTTGCTTGGCCTCTCTCGGGCACTATTTGCTTTGCCACTCTCGGGCACCATTTGTTTGGCCTCTCTCAGGCACCATTTGTTTGGCCTCTCTTGGGCACAATATTGTATCGCCTCTCTCGGGCACCATTTGTTTAGCCTTTCTTAGGCACCATTTGCTTAGCCTCTGTGAGGCAGCATTTGTTTGACTTCCCTCAAGCATCATTTGCTTGGCCTCTCTCGGGCACTATTTGCTTTGCCACTCTCGGGCACCATTTTTTCGGCCTCTCTTGGGCACAATATTGTATGGCCTCTCTCGGGCACTATTTGCTTTGCCACTCTCGGGCACCATTTGTTCGGCCTCTCTTGGGCACAATATTGTACGGCCTCTCTTGGGCACAATATTGTATGGCATCTCTCGGGCACAATTTGCTTTGCCACTCTCGGGCACCATTTGTTCGGCCTCTCTTGGGCACAATATTGTATGGCCTCTCTCGGGCACCATTTGCTTAGCCTCTCTGAGGCATCAGTTTTTTTGGCCTCTGTTGGGCACAATATTGTATGGCTTCTCTCGGGCACCATTTGTTTAGCCTTTCTTAGGCACCATTTGCTTAGCCTCTGTGAGGCAGCATTTGTTTGACTTCCCTCAAACATCATTTGCTTGGCCTCTCTCGGGCACTATTTGCTTTGCCACTCTCGGGCACCATTTGTTCGGCCTCTCTTGGGCACAATATTGTACGGCCTCTCTTGGGCACAATATTGTATGGCCTCTCTCGGGCACAATTCGCTTTGCCACTGTTGGGCACCATTTGTTCTGCCTCTCTTGGGCACAATATTGTATGGCCTCTCTCGGGCACCATTTGCTTAGCCTCTGTGAGGCATCAGTTTTTTTGGCCTCTGTTGGGCACAATATTGTATGGCCTCTCTCGGGCACCATTTGTTTAGCCTTTCTTAGGCACCATTTGCTTAGCCTCTGTGAGGCAGCATTTGTTTGACTTCCCTCAAGCATCATTTGCTTGGCCTCTCTCGGGCACTATTTGCTTTGCCACTCTCGGGCACCATTTGTTCGGCCTCTCTTGGGCACAATATTGTACGGCCTCTCTTGGGCACAATATTGTATGGCCTCTCTCGGGCACAATTTGCTTTGCCACTCTCGGGCACCATTTGTTCGGCCTCTCTTGGGCACAATATTGTATGGCCTCTCTCGGGCACCATTTGCTTAGCCTCTGTGAGGCATCAGTTTTTGGCCTCTGTTGGGCACAATATTGTATGGCCTCTCTCGGGCACCATTTGTTTAGCCTTTCTTAGGCACCATTTGCTTAGCCTCTGTGAGGCAGCATTTGTTTGACTTCCCTCAAGCATCATTTGCTTGGCCTCTCTCGGCCACTATTTGCTTTGCCACTCTCGGGCACCATTTGTTTGGCCTCTCTCAGGCACCATTTGTTTGGCCTCTCTTGGGCACAATATTGTATGGCCTCTCTCGGGCACCATTTGCTTAGCCTCCGTGAGGCACCAGTTTTTTTGGCCTCTGTTGGGCACAATATTGTATGGCCTCTCTCGGGCACCATTTGCTTAGCCTCAGTGAGGCAGCATTTGTTTGACTTCCCTCAAGCATCATTTGCTTGGCCTCTCTCGGGCACTATTTGCTTTGCCATTCTCGGGCACCATTTGTTCGGCCTCTCTTGGGCCCAATATTGTATGGCCTCTCTTGGGCACAATATTGTATGGCCTCTCTCGGGCACTATTTGCTTTGCCACTCTCGGGCACCATTTGTTCGGCCTCTCTTGGGCACAATATTGTATGGCCTCTCTCGGGCACCATTTGCTTAGCCTCTGTGAGGCACCAGTTTCTTTGGCCTCTGTTGGGCACAATATTGTATGGCCTCTCTCGGGCACCATTTGTTTAGCCTTTCTTAGGCACCATTTGCTTAGCCTCTGTGAGGCAGCATTTGTTTGACTTCCCTCAAGCATCATTTGCTTGGCCTCTCTCGGGCACTATTTGCTTTGCCACTCTCGGGCACCATTTGTTTGGCCTCTCTCAGGCACCATTTGTTTGGCCTCTCTTGGGCACAATATTGTATCACCTCTCTCGGGCACCATTTGTTTAGCCTTTCTTAGGCACCATTTGCTTAGCCTCTGTGAGGCAGCATTTGTTTGACTTCCCTCAAGCATCATTTGCTTGGCCTCTCTCGGGCACTATTTGCTTTGCCACTCTCGGGCACCATTTGTTCGGCCTCTCTTTGGCACAATATTGTACGGCCTCTCTTGGGCACAATATTGTATGGCCTCTCTCGGGCACAATTTGCTTTGCCACTCTCGGGCACCATTTGTTCGGCCTCTCTTGGGCACAATATTGTATGGCCTCTCTCGGGCACCATTTGCTTAGCCTCTGTGAGGCATCAGTTTTTGGCCTCTGTTGGCCACAATATTGTATGGCCTCTCTCGGGCACCATTTGTTTAGCCTTTCTTAGGCACCATTTGCTTAGCCTCTGTGAGGCAGCATTTGTTTGACTTCTCTCAAGCATCATTTGCTTGGCCTCTCTCGGGCACTATTTGCTTTGCCACTCTCGGGCACCATTTGTTTAGCCTCTTTCAGGCACCATTTATTTGGCCTCTCTTGGGCACAATATTGTATGGACTCTCTCGGGCACCATTTCTTTAGCCTTTCTTAGGCACCATTTGCTTAGCCTCTGTGAGGCAGCATTTGTTTGACTTCCCTCAAGCATCATTTGCTTGGCCTCTCTCGGGCACTATTTGCTTTGCCACTCTCGGGCACCATTTTTTCGGCCTCTCTTGGGCACAATATTGTATGGCCTCTCTCGGACACTATTTGCTTTGCCACTCTCGGGCACCATTTTTTCGGCCTCTCTTCGGCACAATATTGTATGGCCTCTCTCGGGCACCATTTGCTTAGCCTCTGTGAGGCACCAGTTTCTTTGGCCTCTGTTGGGCACAATATTGTATGGCCTCTCTCGGGCACCATTTGTTTAGCCTTTCTTAGGCACAATTTGCTTAGCCTCTGTGAGGCAGCATTTGTTTGACTTCCCTCAAGCATCATTTGCTTGGCCTCTCTCGGGCACTATTTGCTTTGCCACTCTCGGGCACCATTTGTTTAGCCTCTTTCAGGCACCATTTATTTGGCCTCTCTTGGGCACAATATTGTATGGCCTCTCTCGGGCACCATTTGTTTAGCCTTTCTTAGGCACCATTTGCTTAGCCTCTGTGAGGCAGCATTTGTTTGACTTCCCTCAAGCATCATTTGCTTGGCCTCTCTCGGGCACTATTTGCTTTGCCATTCTCGGGCACCATTTGTTCGGCCTCTCTTGGGCACAATATTGTATGGCCTTTCTTGGGCACAATATTGTATGGCCTCTCTCGGGCACTATTTGCTTTGCCACTCTCAGGCACCACTTGTTCGGCCTCTCTTGGGCACAATATTGTATGGCCTCTCTCGGGCACTATTTGCTTTGCCACTCTCGGGCACCATTTTTTCGGCCTCTCTTGGGCACAATATTGTATGGCCTCCCTCGGGCACCATTTGCTTAGCCTCTGTGAGGCACCAGTTTTTTTGGCCTCTGTTGGGCACAATATTGTATGGCCTCTCTCGGGCACCATTTGTTTATTCTTTCTTAGGCACCATTTGCTTAGCCTCTGTGAGGCAGCATTTGTTTGACTTCCCTCAAGCATCATTTGCTTGGCCTCTCTCGGGCACTATTTGCTTTGCCACTCTCGGGCACCATTTGTTTGGCCTCTCTCAGGCACCATTTGTTTGGCCTCTCTTGGGCACAATATTGTATGGCCTCTCTCGGGCACCATTTGCTTAGCCTCCGTGAGGCACCAGTTTTTTTGGCCTCTGTTGGGCACAATATTGTATGGCCTCTCTCGGGCACCATTTGCTTAGCCTCAGTGAGGCAGCATTTGTTTGACTTCCCTCAAGCATCATTTGCTTGGCCTCTCTCTGGCACTATTTGCTTTGCCACTCTCGGGCACCATTTGTTCGGCCTCTCTTGGGCACAATATTGTACGGCCTCTCTTGGGCACAATATTGTATGGCATCTCTCGGGCACAATTTGCTTTGCCACTCTCGGGCACCATTTGTTCGGCCTCTCTTGGGCACAATATTGTATGGCCTCTCTCGGGCACCATTTGCTTAGCCTCTCTGAGGCATCAGTTTTTTTGGCCTCTGTTGGGCACAATATTGTATGGCCTCTCTCGGGCACCATTTGTTTAGCCTTTCTTAGGCACCATTTGCTTAGCCTCTGTGAGGCAGCATTTGTTTGACTTCCCTCAAGCATCATTTGCTTGGCCTCTCTCGGGCACTATTTGCTTTGCCATTCTCGGGCACCATTTGTTCGGCCTCTCTTGGGCCCAATATTGTATGGCCTCTCTTGGGCACAATATTGTATGGCCTCTCTCGGGCACTATTTGCTTTGCCACTCTCGGGCACCATTTGTTCGGCCTCTCTTGGGCACAATATTGTATGGCCTCTCTCGGGCACCATTTGCTTAGCCTCTGTGAGGCACCAGTTTCTTTGGCCTCTGTTGGGCACAATATTGTATGGCCTCTCTCGGGCACCATTTGTTTAGCCTTTCTTAGGCACCATTTGCTTAGCCTCTGTGAGGCAGCATTTGTTTGACTTCCCTCAAGCATCATTTGCTTGGCCTCTCTCGGGCACTATTTGCTTTGCCACTCTCGTGCACCATTTGTTTGGCCTCTCTCAGGCACCATTTGTTTGGCCTCTCTTGGGCACAATATTGTATCGCCTCTCTCGGGCACCATTTGTTTAGCCTTTCTTAGGCACCATTTGCTTAGCCTCTGTGAGGCAGCATTTGTTTGACTTCCCTCAAGCATCATTTGCTTGGCCTCTCTCGGGCACTATTTGCTTTGCCACTCTCGGGCACCATTTTTTCAGCCTCTCTTGGGCACAATATTGTATGGCCTCTCTCGGGCACTATTTGCTTTGCCACTCTCGGGCACCATTTTTTCGGCCTCTCTTCGGCACAATATTGTATGGCCTCTCTCGGGCACCATTTGCTTAGCCTCTGTGTGACACCAGTTTCTTTGGCCTCTGTTGGGCACAATATTGTATGGCCTCTCTCGGGCACCATTTGTTTAGCCTTTCTTAGGCCTCATTTACACGAGCGTGTGCGTTTTGCGCACGCAAAAAAACGCTGCGTTTTGCGTGCGCAAAAGGCAATTGACAGCTCCGTGTGTCATCCGTGTATGATGCGCGGCTGCGTGATTTTCGCGCAGCCGCCATCATAGAGATGAGGTAGTCGACGCCCGTCACTGTCCAAGGTGCTGAAAGAGCTAACTGATCGGCAGTAACTCTTTCAGCACCCTCGACAGTGAATGCCGATCACAATCTACACCAACCTGTGAATAAAAAAAGACGTTCACACTTACCATGAACTGCCTGCTTCCTCCAGTCCGGTCTCCCGGCCGTTGCCTTGGTGACGCGTCCCTCTCTTGTCATCCGGCCCCACCTCCCAGGATGACGCGGCAGGCCATGAGACCGCTGCAGCCTGTGATTGGCTGCAGCCTGTGCTTGGCCTGTGATTGGCTGCAGCCTGTGCTTGGCCTGTGATTGGCTGCAGCTGTCACTTGGCCTGAATTGTCATCCCGGGAGGTCGGACTGGAGGAAGAAGCCGGGAGTTATCGGTAAGTCAGAACTTCTTTTTTTTTTTACACGTATATGTATATTGTGATCGAAAGTCACTGTCCATGGTGCTGAAACAGTTTAAGTCTTTCAGCACCGTGGGCAGTGACTGTCTCCTGACGTCGCGTACCCGAACATTTTTTGCCGGGTTCGGTTAAAACGAGTTCGGCCGAACCCGGTGAAGTTCGGTGCGCTCATCTCTAATTTGACACTCCGTTTGGATGTTTGTAACCAGAAAAGCACGTGGTGCTTTTCTGTTTACATTCATCCTTTTGACAGCTCTTGCGTGATTTTCGCGCATGCAACGCAGGACCGTCAGTGTGGCATGCGTTGTTTTCACGCACCCATTGAAGTCAATGGGTGCGTGTTGCGTGAAAAACGCAAGAATATAGAACATGTCGTGAGTTTTACGCAACGCACTCACGCTGCGCAAAATTCACGCATCGTCTAAACAGCCCCATAGACTATTATAGGTGCGTACGACACGCGTGAAAAGCACGCGCGTCGCACGCGCGTATAATACGCTCGTGTAAATGAGGCCTTAGGCACCATTTGCTTAGCCTCTGTGAGGCAGCATTTGTTTGACTTCCCTCAAGCATCATTTGCTTGGCCTCTCTCGGGCACTATTTGCTTTGCCACTCTCGGGCACCATTTGTTTAGCCTCTTTCAGGCACCATTTATTTGGCCTCTCTTGGGCACAATATTGTATGGCCTCTCTCGAGCACCATTTGTTTAGCCTTTCTTAGGCACCATTTGCTTAGCCTCTGTGAGGCAGCATTTGTTTGACTTCCCTCAAGCATCATTTGCTTGGCCTCTCTCGGGCACTATTTGCTTTGCCATTCTCGGGCACCATTTGTTCGGCCTCTCTTGGGCACAATATTGTATGGCCTTTCTTGGGCACTATTGTATGGCCTCTCTCGGGTACTATTTGCTTTGCCACTCTCAGGCACCATTTTTTCGGCCTCTCTTGGGCACAATATTGTATGGCCTCCCTCGGGCACCATTTGCTTAGCCTCTGTGAGGCACCAGTTTTTTTGGCCTCTGTTGGGCACAATATTGTATGGCCTCTCTCGGGCACCATTTGTTTAGCCTTTCTTAGGCACCATTTGCTTAGCCTCTGTGAGGCAGCATTTGTTTGACTTCCCTCAAGCATCATTTGCTTGGCCTCTCTCGGGCACTATTTGCTTTGCCACTCTCGGGCACCATTTGTTTGGCCTCTCTCAGGCACCATTTGTTTGGCCTCTCTTGGGCACAATATTGTATGGCCTCTCTCGGGCACCATTTGCTTAGCCTCCGTGAGGCACCAGTTTTTTTGGCCTCTGTTGGGCACAATATTGTATGGCCTCTCTCGGGCACCATTTGCTTAGCCTCAGTGAGGCAGCATTTGTTTGACTTCCCTCAAGCATCATTTGCTTGGCCTCTCTCGGGCACTATTTGCTTTGCCACTCTCGGGCACCATTTGTTCGGCCTCTCTTGGGCACAATATTGTACGGCCTCTCTTGGGCACAATATTGTATGGCATCTCTCGGGCACAATTTGCTTTGCCACTCTCGGGCACCATTTGTTCAGCCTCTCTTGGGCACAATATTGTATGGCCTCTCTCGGGCACCATTTGCTTAGCCTCTCTGAGGCATCAGTTCTTTTGGCCTCTGTTGGGCACAATATTGTATGGCCTCTCTCGGGCACCATTTGTTTAGCCTTTCTTAGGCACCATTTGCTTAGCCTCTGTGAGGCAGCATTTGTTTGACTTCCCTCAAGCATCATTTGCTTGGCCTCTCTCGGGCACTATTTGCTTTGCCACTCTCGGGCACCATTTGTTCGGCCTCTCTTGGGCACAATATTGTACGGCCTCTCTTGGGCACAATATTGTATGGCCTCTCTCGGGCACAATTTGCTTTGCCACTCTTGGGCACCATTTGTTCGGCCTCTCTTGGGCACAATATTGTATGGCCTCTCTCGGGCACCATTTGCTTAGCCTCTGTGAGGCATCAGCATTTTTGGCCTCTGTTGGGCACAATATTGTATGGCCTCTCCCGGGCACCATTTGTTTAGCCTTTCTTAGGCACCATTTGCTTAGCCTCTGTGAGGCAGCATTTGTTTGACTTCCCTCAAGCATCATTTGCTTGGCCTCTCTCGGGCACTATTTGCTTTGCCATTCTCGGGCACCATTTGTTCGGCCTCTCTTGGGCACAATATTGTATGGCCTTTCTTGGGCACTATTGTATGGCCTCTCTCGGGTACTATTTGCTTTGCCACTCTCAGGCACAACTTGTTCGGCCTCTCTTGGGCACAATATTGTATGGCCTCTCTCGGGCACTATTTGCTTTGCCACTCTCGGGCACCATTTTTTCGGCCTCTCTTGGGCACAATATTGTATGGCCTCCCTCGGGCACCATTTGCTTAGCCTCTGTGAGGCACCAGTTTTTTTGGCCTCTGTTGGGCACAATATTGTATGGCCTCTCGGGCACTATTTGCTTTGCCACTCTCGGGCACCATTTTTTCGGCCTCTCTTGGGCACAATATTGTATGGCCTCCCTCGGGCACCATTTGCTTAGCCTCTCTGAGGCATCAGTTCTTTTGGCCTCTGTTGGGCACAATATTGTATGGCCTCTCTCGGGCACCATTTGTTTAGCCTTTCTTAGGCACCATTTGCTTAGCCTCTGTGAGGCAGCATTTGTTTGACTTCCCTCAAGCATCATTTGCTTGGCCTCTCTCGGGCACTATTTGCTTTGCCACTCTCGGGCACCATTTGTTCGGCCTCTCTTGGGCACAATATTGTACGGCCTCTCTTGGGCACAATATTGTATGGCCTCTCTCGGGCACAATTTGCTTTGCCACTCTTGGGCACCATTTGTTCGGCCTCTCTTGGGCACAATATTGTATGGCCTCTCTCGGGCACCATTTGCTTAGCCTCTGTGAGGCATCAGCATTTTTGGCCTCTGTTGGGCACAATATTGTATGTCCTCTCGCGGGCACCATTTGTTTAGCCTTTCTTAGGCACCATTTGCTTAGCCTCTGTGAGGCAGCATTTGTTTGACTTCCCTCAAGCATCATTTGCTTGGCCTCTCTCGGGCACTATTTGCTTTGCCATTCTCGGGCACCATTTGTTCGGCCTCTCTTGGGCACAATATTGTATGGCCTTTCTTGGGCACTATTGTATGGCCTCTCTCGGGTACTATTTGCTTTGCCACTCTCAGGCACCACTTGTTCGGCCTCTCTTGGGCACAATATTGTATGGCCTCTCTCGGGCACTATTTGCTTTGCCACTCTCGGGCACCATTTTTTCGGCCTCTCTTGGGCACAATATTGTATGGCCTCCCTCGGGCACCATTTGCTTAGCCTCTGTGAGGCACCAGTATTTTTGGCCTCTGTTGGGCACAATATTGTATGGCCTCTCGGGCACCATTTGTTTAGCCTTTCTTAGGCACCATTTGCTTAGCCTCTGTGAGGCAGCATTTGATTGACTTCCCTCAAGCATCATTTGCTTGGCCTCTCTCGGCCACTATTTGCTTTGCCACTCTCGGGCACCATTTGTTTGGCCTCTCTCAGGCACCATTTGTTTGGCCTCTCTTGGGCACAATATTGTATGGCCTCTCTCGGGCACCATTTGCTTAGCCTCCGTGAGGCACCAGTTTTTTTGGCCTCTGTTGGGCACAATATTGTATGGCCTCTCTCGGGCACCATTTGCTTAGCCTCAGTGAGGCAGCATTTGTTTGACTTCCCTCAAGCATCATTTGCTTGGCCTCTCTCGGGCACTATTTGCTTTGCCACTCTCGGGCACCATTTGTTCGGCCTCTCTTGGGCACAATATTGTACGGCCTCTCTTGGGCACAATATTGTATGGCATCTCTCGGGCACAATTTGCTTTGCCACTCTCGGGCACCATTTGTTCAGCCTCTCTTGGGCACAATATTGTATGGCCTCTCTCGGGCACCATTTGCTTAGCCTCTCTGAGGCATCAGTTCTTTTGGCCTCTGTTGGGCACAATATTGTATGGCCTCTCTCGGGCACCATTTGTTTAGCCTTTCTTAGGCACCATTTGCTTAGCCTCTGTGAGGCAGCATTTGTTTGACTTCCCTCAAGCATCATTTGCTTGGTCTCTCTCGGGCACTATTTGCTTTGCCACTCTCGGGCACCATTTGTTCGGCCTCTCTTGGGCACAATATTGTACGGCCTCTCTTGGGCACCATATTGTATGGCCTCTCTCGGGCACAATTTGCTTTGCCACTCTTGGGCACCATTTGTTCGGCCTCTCTTGGGCACAATATTGTATGGCCTCTCTCGGGCACCATTTGCTTAGCCTCTGTGAGGCATCAGCATTTTTGGCCTCTGTTGGGCACAATATTGTATGGCCTCTCTCGGGCACCATTTGTTTAGCCTTTCTTAGGCACCATTTGCTTAGCCTCTGTGAGGCAGCATTTGTTTGACTTCCCTCAAGCATCATTTGCTTGGCCTCTCTCAGGCACTATTTGCTTTGCCACTCTCGGGCACCATTTGTTTGGCCTCTCTCAGGCACAATATTGTATGGCCTCTCTCGGGCACCATTTGCTTAGCCTCTGTGAGGCACCAGTTTTTTTGGCCTCTGTTGGGCACAATATTGTATGGCCTCTCTCAGGCACCATTTGTTTAGCCTTTCTTAAGCACCATTTGCTTAGCCTCTGTGAGGCAGCATTTGTTTGACTTCCCTCAAGCATCATTTGCTTGGCCTCTCTCGGGCACTATTTGCTTTGCCACTCTCGGGCACCATTTGTTCGGCCTCTCTTGGGCACAATATTGTATGGCCTCTCTCGGGCACTATTTGCTTTGCCACTCTCGGGCACCATTTTTTCGGCCTCTCTTGGGCACAATATTGTATGGCCTCCCTCGGGCACTATTTGCTTAGCCTCTGTGAGGCACCAGTTTTTTTGGCCTCTGTTGGGCACAATATTGTATGGCCTCTCTCGGGCACCATTTGTTTAGCCTTTCTTAGGCACCAATTGCTTAGCCTCTGTGAGGCAGCATTTGTTTGACTTCCCTCAAGCATCATTTGCTTGGCCTCTCTCGGGCACTATTTGCTTTGCCACTATCGGGCACCATTTGTTTGGCCTCTCTCAGGCACCATTTGTTTGGCCTCTCTTGGGCACAATATTGTATGGCCTCTCTCGGGCACCATTTGCTAAGCCTCTGTGAGGCACCAGTTTTTTTGGCCTCTGTTGGGCACAATATTGTATGGCCTCTCTCGGGCACCATTTGTTTAGCCTTTCTTAGGCACCATTTGCTTAGCCTCTGTGAGGCAGCATTTGTTTGACTTCCCTCAAGCATCATTTGCTTGGCCTCTCTAGGGCACTATTTGCTTTGCCACTCTCGGGCACAATTTGTTCGGCCTCTTTTGGGCACAATATTGTATGGCCTCTCTCGGGCACCATTTGCTTAGCCTCTGTGAGGCACCAGTTTTTTTGGCCTCTGTTGGGCACAATATTGTATGGCCTCTCTCGGGCACCATTTGTTTAGCCTTTCTTAGGCACCATTTGCTTAGCCTCTGTGAGGCAGCATTTGTTTGACTTCCCTCAAGCATCATTTGCTTGGCCTCTCTCGGGCACTATTTGCTTTGCCACTCTCGGGCACCATTTGTTCGGCCTCTCTTGGGCACAATATTGTACGGCCTCTCTTGGGCACAATATTGTATGGCCTCTCTCGGGCACTATTTGCTTTGCCACTCTCGGGCACCATTTGTTCGGCCTCTCTTGGGCACAATATTGTATGGCCTCTCTCTGGCACCATTTGCTTAGCCTCTGTGAGGCATCAGTTTTTTTGGCCTCTGTTGGGCACAATATTGTATGGCCTCTCTCGGGCACCATTTGTTTAGCCTTTCTTAGGCACCATTTGTTTAGCCTCTGTGAGGCAGCATTTGTTTGACTTCTCTCAAACATCATTTGCTTGGCCTCTCTTGGGCACTATTTGCTTTGCCATTCTCGGGCACTATTTGTTCGGCCTCTCTTGGGCACAATATTGTATGGCCTCTCTTGGGCACAATATTGTATGGCCTCTCTCGGGCACTATTTGCTTTGCCACTCTCGGGCACCATTTGTTCAGCCTCTCTTGGGCACAATATTGTATGGCCTCTCTCGGGTACCATTTGCTTAGCCTCTGTGAGGCACCAGTTTTTTTGGCCTCTGTTGGACACAATATTGTATGACCTCTCTCGGGTACCATTTGTTTAGCCTTTCTTAGGCACCATTTGCTTAGCCTCTGTGAGGCAGCATTTGTTTGACTTCCCTCAAGCATCATTTGCTTGGCCTCGGTCGGGCACTATTTGCTTTGCCATTCTCGGGCACCATTTGTTCGGCCTCTCTTGGGCACAATATTGTATGGCCTTTCTTGGGCACTATTGTATGGCCTCTCTCGGGTACTATTTGCATTGCCACTCTCAGGCACCACTTGTTCGGCCTCTCTTGGGCACAATATTGTATGGCCTCTCTCGGGCACTATTTGCTTTGCCACTCTCGGGCACCATTTTTTCGGCCTCTCTTGGGCACAATATTGTATGGCCTCCCTCGGGCACCATTTGCTTAGCCTCTGTGAGGCACCAGTTTTTTTGGCCTCTGTTGGGCACAATATTGTATGGCCTCTCTCGGGCACCATTTGTTTAGCCTTTCTTAGGCACCATTTGCTTAGCCTCTGTGAGGCAGCATTTGTTTGACTTCCCTCAAGCATCATTTGCTTGGCCTCTCTCGGGCACTATTTGCTTTGCCACTCTCGGGCACCATTTGTTTGGCCTCTCTCAGGCACCATTTGTTTGGCCTCTCTTGGGCACAATATTGTATGGCCTCTCTCGGGCACCATTTGCTTAGCCTCCGTGAGGCACCAGTTTTTTTGGCCTCTGTTGGGCACAATATTGTATGGCCTCTCTCGGGCACCATTTGCTTAGCCTCAGTCAGGCAGCATTTGTTTGACTTCCCTCAAGCATCATTTGCTTGGCCTCTCTCGGGCACTATTTGCTTTGCCACTCTCGGGCACCATTTGTTCGGCCTCTCTTGGGCACAATATTGTACGGCCTCTCTTGGGCACAATATTGTATGGCATCTCTCGGGCACAATTTGCTTTGCCACTCTCGGGCACCATTTGTTCAGCCTCTCTTGGGCACAATATTGTATGGCCTCTCTCGGGCACCATTTGCTTAGCCTCTCTGAGGCATCAGCATTTTTGGCCTCTGTTGGGCACAATATTGTATGGCCTCTCTCGGGCACCATTTGTTTAGCCTTTCTTAGGCACCATTTGCTTAGCCTCTGTGAGGCAGCATTTGTTTGACTTCCCTCAAGCATCATTTGCTTGGCCTCTCTCGGGCACTATTTGCTTTGCCATTCTCGGGCACCATTTGTTCGGCCTCTCTTGGGCACAATATTGTATGGCCTTTCTTGGGCACAATATTGTATGGCCTCTCTCGGGCACTATTTGCTTTGCCACTCTCGGGCACCATTTTTTCGGCCTCTCTTGGGCACAATATTGTATGGCCTCCCTCGGGCACCATTTGCTTAGCCTCTGTGAGGCACCAGTTTTTTTGGCCTCTGTTGGGCACAATATTGTATGGCCTCTCTCGGGCACCATTTGTTTAGCCTTTCTTAGGCACCATTTGCTTAGCCTCTGTGAGGCAGCATTTGTTTGACTTCCCTCAAGCATCATTTGCTTGGCCTCTCTCGGCCACTATTTGCTTTGCCACTCTCGGGCACCATTTGTTTGGCCTCTCTCAGGCACCATTTGTTTGGCCTCTC
This sequence comes from Rhinoderma darwinii, assembly GCF_050947455.1. NCBI lineage: Eukaryota > Metazoa > Chordata > Amphibia > Anura > Rhinodermatidae > Rhinoderma > Rhinoderma darwinii. The sequence goes on along the minus strand of NW_027463253.1, from coordinate 29,392 downwards.
TTGGGCACAATATTGTATGGCCTCTCTCGGGCACCATTTGCCTAGCCTCCGTGAGGCACCAGTTTTTTTGGCCTCTGTTGGGCACAATATTGTATGGCCTCTCTCGGGCACCATTTGCTTAGCCTTTCTTAGGCACCATTTGCTTAGCCTCTGTGAGGCAGCATTTGTTTGACTTCCCTCAAGCATCATTTGCTTGGCCTCTCTCGGCCACTATTTGCTTTGCCACTCTCGGGCACCATTTGTTTGGCCTCTCTCAGGCACCATTTGTTTGGCCTCTCTTGGGCACAATATTGTATGGCCTCTCTCGGGCACCATTTGCTTAGCCTCCGTGAGGCACCAGTTTTTTTGGCCTCTGTTGGGCACAATATTGTATGGCCTCTCTCGGGCACCATTTGTTTAGCCTTTCTTAGGCACCATTTGCTTAGCCTCTGTGAGGCAGCATTTGTTTGACTTCCCTCAAGCATCATTTGCTTGGCCTCTCTCGGGCACTATTTGCTTTGCCACTCTCGGGCACCATTTGTTCGGCCTCTCTTGGGCACAATATTGTACGGCCTCTCTTGGGCACAATATTGTATGGCCTCTCTCGGGCACAATTTGCTTTGCCACTCTTGGGCACCATTTGTTCGGCCTCTCTTGGGCACAATATTGTATGGCCTCTCTCGGGCACCATTTGCTTAGCCTCTGTGAGGCATCAGTTCTTTTGGCCTCTGTTGGGCACAATATTGTATGGCCTCTCTCGGGCACCATTTGTTTAGCCTTTCTTAGGCACCATTTGCTTAGCCTCTGTGAGGCAGCATTTGTTTGACTTCCCTCAAGCATCATTTGCTTGGCCTCTCTCGGGCACTATTTGCTTTGCCACTCTCGGGCACCATTTGTTCGGCCTCTCTTGGGCACAATATTGTACGGCCTCTCTTGGGCACAATATTGTATGGCCTCTCTCGGGCACAATTTGCTTTGCCACTCTCAGGCACCATTTGTTCGGCCTCTCTTGGGCACAATATTGTATGGCCTCTCTCGGGCACCATTTGCTTAGCCTCTGTGAGGCATCAGCATTTTTGGCCTCTGTTGGGCACAATATTGTATGGCCTCTCTCGGGCACCATTTGTTTAGCCTTTCTTAGGCACCATTTGCTTAGCCTCTGTGAGGCAGCATTTGTTTGACTTCCCTCAAGCATCATTTGCTTGGCCTCTCTCGGGCACTATTTGCTTTGCCATTCTCGGGCACCATTTGTTCGGCCTCTCTTGGGCACAATATTGTATGGCCTTTCTTGGGCACTATTGTATGGCCTCTCTCGGGTACTATTTGCTTTGCCACTCTCAGGCACCACTTGTTCGGCCTCTCTTGGGCACAATATTGTATGGCCTCTCTCGGGCACTATTTGCTTTGCCACTCTCGGGCACCATTTTTTCGGCCTCTCTTGGGCACAATATTGTATGGCCTCCCTCGGGCACCATTTGCTTAGCCTCTGTGAGGCACCAGTTTTTTTGGCCTCTGTTGGGCACAATATTGTATGGCCTCTCTCGGGCACCATTTGTTTAGCCTTTCTTAGGCACCATTTGCTTAGCCTCTGTGAGGCATCATTTGTTTGACTTCCCTTAAGCATCATTTGCTTGGCCTCTCTCGGCCACTATTTGCTTTGCCACTCTCGGGCACCATTTGTTTGGCCTCTCTCAGGCACCATTTGTTTGGCCTCTCTTGGGCACAATATTGTATGGCCTCTCTCGGGCACCATTTGCTTAGCCTCCGTGAGGCACCAGTTTTTTTGGCCTCTGTTGGGCACAATATTGTATGGCCTCTCTCGGGCACCATTTGCTTAGCCTCAGTGAGGCAGCATTTGTTTGACTTCCCTCAAGCATCATTTGCTTGGCCTCTCTCGGGCACTATTTGCTTTGCCACTCTCGGGCACCATTTGTTCGGCCTCTCTTGGGCACAATATTGTACGGCCTCTCTTGGGCACAATATTGTATGGCATCTCTCGGGCACAATTTGCTTTGCCACTCTCGGGCACCATTTGTTCAGCCTCTCTTGGGCACAATATTGTATGGCCTCTCTCGGGCACCATTTGCTTAGCCTCTCTGAGGCATCAGTTCTTTTGGCCTCTGTTGGGCACAATATTGTATGGCCTCTCTCGGGCACCATTTGTTTAGCCTTTCTTAGGCACCATTTGCTTAGCCTCTGTGAGGCAGCATTTGTTTGACTTCCCTCAAGCATCATTTGCTTGGCCTCTCTCGGGCACTATTTGCTTTGCCACTCTCGGGCACCATTTGTTCGGCCTCTCTTGGGCACAATATTGTACGGCCTCTCTTGGGCACAATATTGTATGGCCTCTCTCGGGCACAATTTGCTTTGCCACTCTTGGGCACCATTTGTTCGGCCTCTCTTGGGCACAATATTGTATGGCCTCTCTCGGGCACCATTTGCTTAGCCTCTGTGAGGCATCAGCATTTTTGGCCTCTGTTGGGCACAATATTGTATGGCCTCTCTCGGGCACCATTTGTTTAGCCTTTCTTAGGCACCATTTGCTTAGCCTCTGTGAGGCAGCATTTGTTTGACTTCCCTCAAGCATCATTTGCTTGGCCTCTCTCAGGCACTATTTGCTTTGCCACTCTCGGGCACCATTTGTTTGGCCTCTCTCAGGCACAATATTGTATGGCCTCTCTCGGGCACCATTTGCTTAGCCTCTGTGAGGCACCAGTTTTTTTGGCCTCTGTTGGGCACAATATTGTATGGCCTCTCTCAGGCACCATTTGTTTAGCCTTTCTTAAGCACCATTTGCTTAGCCTCTGTGAGGCAGCATTTGTTTGACTTCCCTCAAGCATCATTTGCTTGGCCTCTCTCGGGCACTATTTGCTTTGCCACTCTCGGGCACCATTTGTTCGGCCTCTCTTGGGCACAATATTGTATGGCCTCTCTCGGGCACTATTTGCTTTGCCACTCTCGGGCACCATTTGTTCGGCCTCTCTTGGGCACAATATTGTATGGCCTCTCTCGGGCACCATTTGCTTAGCCTCTGTGAGGCATCAGCATTTTTGGCCTCTGTTGGGCACAATATTGTATGGCCTCTCTCGGGCACCATTTGTTTAGCCTTTCTTAGGCACCATTTGCTTAGCCTCTGTGAGGCAGCATTTGTTTGACTTCCCTCAAGCATCATTTGCTTGGCCTCTCTCGGGCACTATTTGCTTTGCCATTCTCGGGCACCATTTGTTCGGCCTCTCTTGGGCACAATATTGTATGGCCTTTCTTGGGCACTATTGTATGGCCTCTCTCGGGTACTATTTGCTTTGCCACTCTCAGGCACCACTTGTTCGGCCTCTCTTGGGCACAATATTGTATGGCCTCTCTCGGGCACTATTTGCTTTGCCACTCTCGGGCACCATTTTTTCGGCCTCTCTTGGGCACAATATTGTATGGCCTCCCTCGGGCACCATTTGCTTTGCCACTCTCGGGCACCATTTTTTCGGCCTCTCTTGGGCACAATATTGTATGGCCTCCCTCGGGCACCATTTGCTTAGCCTCTGTGAGGCACCAGTTTTTTTGGCCTCTGTTGGGCACAATATTGTATGGCCTCTCTCGGGCACCATTTGTTTAGCCTTTCTTAGGCACCAATTGCTTAGCCTCTGTGAGGCAGCATTTGTTTGACTTCCCTCAAGCATCATTTGCTTGGCCTCTCTCGGGCACTATTTGCTTTGCCATTCTCGGGCACCATTTGTTCGGCCTCTCTTGGGCACAATATTGTATGGCCTTTCTTGGGCACTATTGTATGGCCTGTCTCGGGTACTATTTGCTTTGCCACTCTCAGGCACCACTTGTTCGGCCTCTCTTGGGCACAATATTGTATGGCCTCTCTCGGGCACTATTTGCTTTGCCACTCTCGGGCACCATTTTTTCGGCCTCTCTTGGGCACAATATTGTATGGCCTCCCTCGGGCACCATTTGCTTAGCCTCTGTGAGGCACCAGTTTTTTTGGCCTCTGTTGGGCACAATATTGTATGGCCTCTCTCGGGCACCATTTGTTTAGCCTTTCTTAGGCACCATTTGCTTAGCCTCTGTGAGGCAGCATTTGTTTGAATTCCCTTAAGCATCATTTGCTTGGCCTCTCTCGGCCACTATTTGCTTTGCCACTCTCGGGCACCATTTGTTTGGCCTCTCTCAGGCACCATTTGTTTAGCCTCTCTTGGGCACAATATTGTATGGCCTCTCTCGGGCACCATTTGCTTAGCCTCCGTGAGGCACCAGTTTTTTTGGCCTCTGTTGGGCACAATATTGTATGGCCTCTCTCGGGCACCATTTGCTTAGCCTCAGTGAGGCAGCATTTGTTTGACTTCCCTCAAGCATCATTTGCTTGGCCTCTCTCGGGCACTATTTGCTTTGCCACTCTCGGGCACCATTTGTTCGGCCTCTCTTGGGCACAATATTGTACGGCCTCTCTTGGGCACAATATTGTATGGCATCTCTCGGGCACAATTTGCTTTGCCACTCTCGGGCACCATTTGTTCAGCCTCTCTTGGGCACAATATTGTATGGCCTCTATCGGGCACCATTTGCTTAGCCTCTCTGAGGCATCAGTTCTTTTGGCCTCTGTTGGGCACAATATTGTATGGCCTCTCTCGGGCACCATTTGTTTAGCCTTTCTTAGGCACCATTTGCTTAGCCTCTGTGAGGCAGCATTTGTTTGACTTCCCTCAAGCATCATTTGCTTGGCCTCTCTCGGGCACTATTTGCTTTGCCACTCTCGGGCACCATTTGTTCGGCCTCTCTTGGGCACAATATTGTACGGCCTCTCTTGGGCACAATATTGTATGGCCTCTCTCGGGCACAATTTGCTTTGCCACTCTTGGGCACCATTTGTTCGGCCTCTCTTGGGCACAATATTGTATGGCCTCTCTCGGGCACCATTTGCTTAGCCTCTGTGAGGCATCAGCATTTTTGGCCTCTGTTGGGCACAATATTGTATGGCCTCTCTCGGGCACCATTTGTTTAGCCTTTCTTAGGCACTATTTGCTTAGCCTCTGTGAGGCAGCATTTGTTTGACTTCCCTCAAGCATCATTTGCTTGGCCTCTCTCAGGCACTATTTGCTTTGCCACTCTCGGGCACCATTTGTTTGGCCTCTCTCAGGCACAATATTGTATGGCCTCTCTCGGGCACCATTTGCTTAGCCTCTGTGAGGCACCAGTTTTTTTGGCCTCTGTTGGGCACAATATTGTATGGCCTCTCTCAGGCACCATTTGTTTAGCCTTTCTTAAGCACCATTTGCTTAGCCTCTGTGAGGCAGCATTTGTTTGACTTCCCTCAAGCATCATTTGCTTGGCCTCTCTCGGGCACTATTTGCTTTGCCACTCTCGGGCACCATTTGTTCGGCCTCTCTTGGGCACAATATTGTATGGCCTCTCTCGGGCACTATTTGCTTTGCCACTCTCGGGCACCATTTTTTCGGCCTCTCTTGGGCACAATATTGTATGGCCTCCCTCGGGCACCATTTGCTTAGCCTCTGTGAGGCACCAGTTTTTTTGGCCTCTGTTGGGCACAATATTGTATGGCCTCTCTCGGGCACCATTTGTTTAGCCTTTCTTAGGCACCAATTGCTTAGCCTCTGTGAGGCAGCATTTGTTTGACTTCCCTCAAGCATCATTTGCTTGGCCTCTCTCGGGCACTATTTGCTTTGCCACTATCGGGCACCATTTGTTTGGCCTCTCTCAGGCACCATTTGTTTGGCCTCTCTTGGGCACAATATTGTATGGCCTCTCTCGGGCACCATTTGCTAAGCCTCTGTGAGGCACCAGTTTTTTTGGCCTCTGTTGGGCACAATATTGTATGGCCTCTCTCGGGCACCATTTGTTTAGCCTTTCTTAGGCACCATTTGCTTAGCCTCTGTGAGGCAGCATTTGTTTGACTTCCCTCAAGCATCATTTGCTTGGCCTCTCTCGGGCACTATTTGCTTTGCCACTCTCGGGCACCATTTGTTCGGCCTCTCTTGGGCACAATATTGTACGGCCTCTCTTGGGCACAATATTGTATGGCCTCTCTCGGGCACTATTTGCTTTGCCACTCTCGGGCACCATTTGTTCGGCCTCTCTTGGGCACAATATTGTATGGCCTCTCTCGGGCACCATTTGCTTAGCCTCTTTGAGGCATCAGTTTTTTTGGCCTCTGTTGGGCACAATATTGTATGGCCTCTCTCGGGCACCATTTGTTTAGCCTTTCTTAGGCACCATTTGTTTAGCCTCTGTGAGGCAGCATTTGTTTGACTTCTCTCAAACATCATTTGCTTGGCCTCTCTCGGGCACTATTTGCTTTGCCACTCTCGGGCACCATTTGTTTAGCCTCTTTCAGGCACCATTTATTTGGCCTCTCTTGTGCACAATATTGTATGGCCTCTCTCGGGCACCATTTGTTTAGCCTTTCTTAGGCACCATTTGCTTAGCCTCTGTGAGGCAGCATTTGTTTGACTTCACTCAAGCATCATTTGCTTGGCCTCTCTCGGGCACTATTTGCTTTGCCATTCTCGGGCACCATTTGTTGGGCCTCTCTTGGGCACAATATTGTATGGCCTTTCTTGGGCACAATATTGTATGGCCTCTCTCGGGCACTATTTGCTTTGCCACTCTCAGGCACCATTTGTTCGGCCTCTCTTGGGCACAATATTGTATGGCCTCTCTCGGGCACCATTTGCTTAGCCTCTGTGAGGCACCAGTTTTTTTGGCCTCTATTGGGCACAATATTGTATGGCCTCTCTCGGGCACCATTTGCTTAGCCTCTGTGAGGCAGCATTTGTTTGACTTCCCTCAAGCATCATTTGCTTGGCCTCTCTCGGCCACTATTTGCTTTGCCACTCTCGGGCACCATTTGTTCGGCCTCTCTTGGGCACAATATTGTATGGCCTCTCTCGGGCACCATTTGCTTAGGCTCTGTGAGGCACCAGTTTTTTTGGCCTTTGTTGGGCACAATATTGTATGGCCTCTCTCGGGCACCATTTGTGTAGCCTTTCTTAGGCACCATTTGCTTAGCCTCTGTGAGGCAGCATTTGTTTGACTTCCCTCAAGCATCATTTGCTTGTCCTCTCTCGGGCACTATTTGCTTTGCCACTCTCGGGCACCATTTGTTCGGCCTCTCTTGGGCACAATATTGTACGGCCTCTCTTGGGCACAATATTGTATGGCCTCTCTCGGGCACAATTTGCTTTGCCACTCTCGGGCACCATTTGTTCGGCCGCTCTTGGGCACATTATTGTATGGCCTCTCTCGGGCACCATTTGCTTAGCCTCTCTGAGGCATCAGTTTTTTTGGCCTCTGTTGGGCACAATATTGTATGGCCTCTCTTGGGCACAATATTGTATGGCCTTTCTTGGGCACTATTGTATGGCCTCTCTCGGGTACTATTTGCCTTGCCACTCTCAGGCACCACTTGTTCGGCCTCTCTTGGGCACAATATTGTATGGCCTCTCTCGGGCACTATTTGCTTTGCCACTCTCGGGCACCATTTTTTCGGCCTCTCTTGGGCACAATATTGTATGGCCTCCCTCGGGCACCATTTGCTTAGCCTCTGTGAGGCACCAGTTTTTTTGGCCTCTGTTGGGCACAATATTGTATGGCCTCTCTCGGGCACCATTTGTTTAGCCTTTCTTAGGCACCATTTGCTTAGCCTCTGTGAGGCATCATTTGTTTGACTTCCCTTAAGCATCATTTGCTTGGCCTCTCTCGGCCACTATTTGCTTTGCCACTCTCGGGCACCATTTGTTTGGCCTCTCTCAGGCACCATTTGTTTGGCCTCTCTTGGGCACAATATTGTATGGCCTCTCTCGGGCACCATTTGCTTAGCCTCCGTGAGGCACCAGTTTTTTTGGCCTCTGTTGGGCACAATATTGTATGGCCTCTCTCGGGCACCATTTGCTTAGCCTCAGTGAGGCAGCATTTGTTTGACTTCCCTCAAGCATCATTTGCTTGGCCTCTCTCGGGCACTATTTGCTTTGCCACTCTCGGGCACCATTTGTTCGGCCTCTCTTGGGCACAATATTGTATGGCCTCTCTCGGGCACTATTTGCTTTGCCACTCTCGGGCACCATTTTTTCGGCCTCTCTTGGGCACAATATTGTATGGCCTCCCTCGGGCACCATTTGCTTTGCCACTCTCGGGCACCATTTTTTCGGCCTCTCTTGGGCACAATATTGTATGGCCTCCCTCGGGCACCATTTGCTTAGCCTCTGTGAGGCACCAGTTTTTTTGGCCTCTGTTGGGCACAATATTGTATGGCCTCTCTCGGGCACCATTTGTTTAGCCTTTCTTAGGCACCAATTGCTTAGCCTCTGTGAGGCAGCATTTGTTTGACTTCCCTCAAGCATCATTTGCTTGGCCTCTCTCGGGCACTATTTGCTTTGCCACTCTCGGGCACCATTTGTTCGGCCTCTCTTGGGCACAATATTGTACGGCCTCTCTTGGGCACAATATTGTATGGCATCTCTCGGGCACAATTTGCTTTGCCACTCTCGGGCACCATTTGTTCAGCCTCTCTTGGGCACAATATTGTATGGCCTCTCTCGGGCACCATTTGCTTAGCCTCTCTGAGGCATCAGTTCTTTTGTCCTCTGTTGGGCACAATATTGTATGGCCTCTCTCGGGCACCATTTGTTTAGCCTTTCTTAGGCACCATTTGCTTAGCCTCTGTGAGGCAGCATTTGTTTGACTTCCCTCAAGCATCATTTGCTTGGCCTCTCTCAGGCACTATTTGCTTTGCCACTCTCGGGCACCATTTGTTTGGCCTCTCTCAGGCACAATATTGTATGGCCTCTCTCGGGCACCATTTGCTTAGCCTCTGTGAGGCACCAGTTTTTTTGGCCTCTGTTGGGCACAATATTGTATGGCCTCTCTCAGGCACCATTTGTTTAGCCTTTCTTAAGCACCATTTGCTTAGCCTCTGTGAGGCAGCATTTGTTTGACTTCCCTCAAGCATCATTTGCTTGGCCTCTCTCGGGCACTATTTGCTTTGCCACTCTCGGGCACCATTTGTTCGGCCTCTCTTGGGCACAATATTGTATGGCCTCTCTCGGGCACTATTTGCTTTGCCACTCTCGGGCACCATTTTTTCGGCCTCTCTTGGGCACAATATTGTATGGCCTCCCTCGGGCACCATTTGCTTAGCCTCTGTGAGGCACCAGTTTTTTTGGCCTCTGTTGGGCACAATATTGTATGGCCTCTCTCGGGCACCATTTGTTTAGCCTTTCTTAGGCACCAATTGCTTAGCCTCTGTGAGGCAGCATTTGTTTGACTTCCCTCAAGCATCATTTGCTTGGCCTCTCTCGGGCACTATTTGCTTTGCCACTCTCGGGCACCATTTGTTCGGCCTCTCTTGGGCACAATATTGTACGGCCTCTCTTGGGCACAATATTGTATGGCATCTCTCGGGCACAATTTGCTTTGCCACTCTCGGGCACCATTTGTTCAGCCTCTCTTGGGCACAATATTGTATGGCCTCTCTCGGGCACCATTTGCTTAGCCTCTCTGAGGCATCAGTTCTTTTGGCCTCTGTTGGGCACAATATTGTATGGCCTCTCTCGGGCACCATTTGTTTAGCCTTTCTTAGGCACCATTTGCTTAGCCTCTGTGAGGCAGCATTTGTTTGACTTCCCTCAAGCATCATTTGCTTGGCCTCTCTCGGGCACTATTTGCTTTGCCACTCTCGGGCACCATTTGTTCGGCCTCTCTTGGGCACAATATTGTACGGCCTCTCTTGGGCACTATATTGTATGGCCTCTCTCGGGCACAATTTGCTTTGCCACTCTTGGGCACCATTTGTTCGGCCTCTCTTGGGCACAATATTGTATGGCCTCTCTCGGGCACCATTTGCTTAGCCTCTGTGAGGCATCAGCATTTTTGGCCTCTGTTGGGCACAATATTGTATGGCCTCTCTCGGGCACCATTTGTTTAGCCTTTCTTAGGCACCATTTGCTTAGCCTCTGTGAGGCAGCATTTGTTTGACTTCCCTCAAGCATCATTTGCTTGGCCTCTCGGGCACTATTTGCTTTGCCATTCTCGGGCACCATTTGTTCGGCCTCTCTTGGGCACAATATTGTATGGCCTTTCTTGGGCACTATTGTATGGCCTCTCTCGGGTACTATTTGCTTTGCCACTCTCAGGCACCACTTGTTCGGCCTCTCTTGGGCACAATATTGTATGGCCTCTCTCGGGCACTATTTGCTTTGCCACTCTCGGGCACCATTTTTTCGGCCTCTCTTGGGCACAATATTGTATGGCCTCCCTCGGGCACCATTTGCTTAGCCTCTGTGAGGCACCAGTTTTTTTGGCCTCTGTTGGGCACAATATTGTATGGCCTCTCTCGGGCACCATTTGTTTAGCCTTTCTTAGGCACCATTTGCTTAGCCTCTGTGAGGCAGCATTTGTTTGAATTCCCTTAAGCATCATTTGCTTGGCCTCTCTCGGCCACTATTTGCTTTGCCACTCTCGGGCACCATTTGTTTGGCCTCTCTCAGGCACCATTTGTTTAGCCTCTCTTGGGCACAATATTGTATGGCCTCTCTCGGGCACCATTTGCTTAGCCTCCGTGAGGCACCAGTTTTTTTGGCCTCTGTTGGGCACAATATTGTATGGCCTCTCTCGGGCACCATTTGCTTAGCCTCAGTGAGGCAGCATTTGTTTGACTTCCCTCAAGCATCATTTGCTTGGCCTCTCTCGGGCACTATTTGCTTTGCCACTCTCGGGCACCATTTGTTCGGCCTCTCTTGGGCACAATATTGTACGGCCTCTGTTGGGCACAATATTGTATGGCCTCTCTCGGGCACCATTTGCTTAGCCTCAGTGAGGCAGCATTTGTTTGACTTCCCTCAAGCATCATTTGCTTGGCCTCTCTCGGGCACTATTTGCTTTGCCACTCTCGGGCACCATTTGTTCGGCCTCTCTTGGGCACAATATTGTACGGCCTCTCTTGGGCACAATATTGTATGGCATCTCTCGGGCACAATTTGCTTTGCCACTCTCGGGCACCATTTGTTCAGCCTCTCTTGGGCACAATATTGTATGGCCTCTCTCGGGCACCATTTGCTTAGCCTCTCTGAGGCATCAGTTCTTTTGGCCTCTGTTGGGCACAATATTGTATGGCCTCTCTCGGGCACCATTTGTTTAGCCTTTCTTAGGCACCATTTGCTTAGCCTCTGTGAGGCAGCATTTGTTTGACTTCCCTCAAGCATCATTTGCTTGGCCTCTCTCGGGCACTATTTGCTTTGCCACTCTCGGGCACCATTTGTTCGGCCTCTCTTGGGCACAATATTGTACGGCCTCTCTTGGGCACAATATTGTATGGCCTCTCTCGGGCACAATTTGCTTTGCCACTCTTGGGCACCATTTGTTCGGCCTCTCTTGGGCACAATATTGTATGGCCTCTCTCGGGCACCATTTGCTTAGCCTCTGTGAGGCATCAGCATTTTTGGCCTCTGTTGGGCACAATATTGTATGGCCTCTCTCGGGCACCATTTGTTTAGCCTTTCTTAGGCACTATTTGCTTAGCCTCTGTGAGGCAGCATTTGTTTGACTTCCCTCAAGCATCATTTGCTTGGCCTCTCTCAGGCACTATTTGCTTTGCCACTCTCGGGCACCATTTGTTTGGCCTCTCTCAGGCACAATATTGTATGGCCTCTCTCGGGCACCATTTGCTTAGCCTCTTTGAGGCACCAGTTTTTTTGGCCTCTGTTGGGCACAATATTGTATGGCCTCTCTCAGGCACCATTTGTTTAGCCTTTCTTAAGCACCATTTGCTTAGCCTCTGTGAGGCAGCATTTGTTTGACTTCCCTCAAGCATCATTTGCTTGGCCTCTCTCGGGCACTATTTGCTTTGCCACTCTCGGGCACCATTTGTTCGGCCTCTCTTGGGCACAATATTGTATGGCCTCTCTCGGGCACTATTTGCTTTGCCACTCTCGGGCACCATTTTTTCGGCCTCTCTTGGGCACAATATTGTATGGCCTCCCTCGGGCACCATTTCCTTAGCCTCTGTGAGGCACCAGTTTTTTTGGCCTCTGTTGGGCACAATATTGTATGGCCTCTCTCGGGCACCATTTGTTTAGCCTTTCTTAGGCACCAATTGCTTAGCCTCTGTGAGGCAGCATTTGTTTGACTTCCCTCAAGCATCATTTGCTTGGCCTCTCTCGGGCACTATTTGCTTTGCCACTATCGGGCACCATTTGTTTGGCCTCTCTCAGGCACCATTTGTTTGGCCTCTCTTGGGCACAATATTGTATGGCCTCTCTCGGGCACCATTTGCTAAGCCTCTGAGGCACCAGTTTTTTTGGCCTCTGTTGGGCACAATATTGTATGGCCTCTCTCGGGCACCATTTGTTTAGCCTTTCTTAGGCACCATTTGCTTAGCCTCTGTGAGGCAGCATTTGTTTGACTTCCCTCAAGCATCATTTGCTTGGCCTCTCTCGGGCACTATTTGCTTTGCCACTCTCGGGCACCATTTGTTCGGCCTCTCTTGGGCACAATATTGTACGGCCTCTCTTGGGCACAATATTGTATGGTCTCTCTCGGGCACTATTTGCTTTGCCACTCTCGGGCACCATTTTTTCGGCCTCTCTTGGGCACAATATTGTATGGCCTCCCTCGGGCACCATTTGCTTTGCCACTCTCGGGCACCATTTTTTCGGCCTCTCTTGGGCACAATATTGTATGGCCTCCCTCGGGCACCATTTGCTTAGCCTCTGTGAGGCACCAGTTTTTTTGGCCTCTGTTGGGCACAATATTGTATGGCCTCTCTCGGGCACCATTTGTTTAGCCTTTCTTAGGCACCAATTGCTTAGCCTCTGTGAGGCAGCATTTGTTTGACTTCCCTCAAGCATCATTTGCTTGGCCTCTCTCGGGCACTATTTGCTTTGCCACTCTCGGGCACCATTTGTTCGGCCTCTCTTGGGCACAATATTGTACGGCCTCTCTTGGGCACAATATTGTATGGCATCTCTCGGGCACAATTTGCTTTGCCACTCTCGGGCACCATTTGTTCAGCCTCTCTTGGGCACAATATTGTATGGCCTCTCTCGGGCACCATTTGCTTAGCCTCTCTGAGGCATCAGTTCTTTTGTCCTCTGTTGGGCACAATATTGTATGGCCTCTCTCGGGCACCATTTGTTTAGCCTTTCTTAGGCACCATTTGCTTAGCCTCTGTGAGGCAGCATTTGTTTGACTTCCCTCAAGCATCATTTGCTTGGCCTCTCTCAGGCACTATTTGCTTTGCCACTCTCGGGCACCATTTGTTTGGCCTCTCTCAGGCACAATATTGTATGGCCTCTCTCGGGCACCATTTGCTTAGCCTCTGTGAGGCACCAGTTTTTTTGGCCTCTGTTGGGCACAATATTGTATGGCCTCTCTCAGGCACCATTTGTTTAGCCTTTCTTAAGCACCATTTGCTTAGCCTCTGTGAGGCAGCATTTGTTTGACTTCCCTCAAGCATCATTTGCTTGGCCTCTCTCGGGCACTATTTGCTTTGCCACTCTCGGGCACCATTTGTTCGGCCTCTCTTGGGCACAATATTGTATGGCCTCTCTCGGGCACTATTTGCTTTGCCACTCTCGGGCACCATTTTTTCGGCCTCTCTTGGGCACAATATTGTATGGCCTCCCTCGGGCACCATTTGCTTAGCCTCTGTGAGGCACCAGTTTTTTTGGCCTCTGTTGGGCACAATATTGTATGGCCTCTCTCGGGCACCATTTGTTTAGCCTTTCTTAGGCACCAATTGCTTAGCCTCTGTGAGGCAGCATTTGTTTGACTTCCCTCAAGCATCATTTGCTTGGCCTCTCTCGGGCACTATTTGCTTTGCCACTCTCGGGCACCATTTGTTCGGCCTCTCTTGGGCACAATATTGTACGGCCTCTCTTGGGCACAATATTGTATGGCATCTCTCGGGCACAATTTGCTTTGCCACTCTCGGGCACCATTTGTTCAGCCTCTCTTGGGCACAATATTGTATGGCCTCTCTCGGGCACCATTTGCTTAGCCTCTCTGAGGCATCAGTTCTTTTGGCCTCTGTTGGGCACAATATTGTATGGCCTCTCTCGGGCACCATTTGTTTAGCCTTTCTTAGGCACCATTTGCTTAGCCTCTGTGAGGCAGCATTTGTTTGACTTCCCTCAAGCATCATTTGCTTGGCCTCTCTCGGGCACTATTTGCTTTGCCACTCTCGGGCACCATTTGTTCGGCCTCTCTTGGGCACAATATTGTACGGCCTCTCTTGGGCACTATATTGTATGGCCTCTCTCGGGCACAATTTGCTTTGCCACTCTTGGGCACCATTTGTTCGGCCTCTCTTGGGCACAATATTGTATGGCCTCTCTCGGGCACCATTTGCTTAGCCTCTGTGAGGCATCAGCATTTTTGGCCTCTGTTGGGCACAATATTGTATGGCCTCTCTCGGGCACCATTTGTTTAGCCTTTCTTAGGCACCATTTGCTTAGCCTCTGTGAGGCAGCATTTGTTTGACTTCCCTCAAGCATCATTTGCTTGGCCTCTCTCGGGCACTATTTGCTTTGCCATTCTCGGGCACCATTTGTTCGGCCTCTCTTGGGCACAATATTGTATGGCCTTTCTTGGGCACTATTGTATGGCCTCTCTCGGGTACTATTTGCTTTGCCACTCTCAGGCACCACTTGTTCGGCCTCTCTTGGGCACAATATTGTATGGCCTCTCTCGGGCACTATTTGCTTTGCCACTCTCGGGCACCATTTTTTCGGCCTCTCTTGGGCACAATATTGTATGGCCTCCCTCGGGCACCATTTGCTTAGCCTCTGTGAGGCACCAGTTTTTTTGGCCTCTGTTGGGCACAATATTGTATGGCCTCTCTCGGGCACCATTTGTTTAGCCTTTCTTAGGCACCATTTGCTTAGCCTCTGTGAGGCAGCATTTGTTTGACTTCCCTCAAGCATCATTTGCTTGGCCTCTCTCGGGCACTATTTGCTTTGCCACTCTCGGGCACCATTTGTTCGGCCTCTCTTGGGCACAATATTGTACGGCCTCTCTTGGGCACAATATTGTATGGCCTCTCTCGGGCACAATTTGCTTTGCCACTCTTGGGCACCATTTGTTCGGCCTCTCTTGGGCACAATATTGTATGGCCTCTCTCGGGCACCATTTGCTTAGCCTCTGTGAGGCATCAGCATTTTTGGCCTCTGTTGGGCACAATATTGTATGGCCTCTCTCGGGCACCATTTGTTTAGCCTTTCTTAGGCACTATTTGCTTAGCCTCTGTGAGGCAGCATTTGTTTGACTTCCCTCAAGCATCATTTGCTTGGCCTCTCTCAGGCACTATTTGCTTTGCCACTCTCGGGCACCATTTGTTTGGCCTCTCTCAGGCACAATATTGTATGGCCTCTCTCGGGCACCATTTGCTTAGCCTCTTTGAGGCACCAGTTTTTTTGGCCTCTGTTGGGCACAATATTGTATGGCCTCTCTCAGGCACCATTTGTTTAGCCTTTCTTAAGCACCATTTGCTTAGCCTCTGTGAGGCAGCATTTGTTTGACTTCCCTCAAGCATCATTTGCTTGGCCTCTCTCGGGCACTATTTGCTTTGCCACTCTCGGGCACCATTTGTTCGGCCTCTCTTGGGCACAATATTGTATGGCCTCTCTCGGGCACTATTTGCTTTGCCACTCTCGGGCACCATTTTTTCGGCCTCTCTTGGGCACAATATTGTATGGCCTCCCTCGGGCACCATTTGCTTAGCCTCTGTGAGGCACCAGTTTTTTTGGCCTCTGTTGGGCACAATATTGTATGGCCTCTCTCGGGCACCATTTGTTTAGCCTTTCTTAGGCACCAATTGCTTAGCCTCTGTGAGGCAGCATTTGTTTGACTTCCCTCAAGCATCATTTGCTTGGCCTCTCTCGGGCACTATTTGCTTTGCCACTATCGGGCACCATTTGTTTGGCCTCTCTCAGGCACCATTTGTTTGGCCTCTCTTGGGCACAATATTGTATGGCCTCTCTCGGGCACCATTTGCTAAGCCTCTGAGGCACCAGTTTTTTTGGCCTCTGTTGGGCACAATATTGTATGGCCTCTCTCGGGCACCATTTGTTTAGCCTTTCTTAGGCACCATTTGCTTAGCCTCTGTGAGGCAGCATTTGTTTGACTTCCCTCAAGCATCATTTGCTTGGCCTCTCTCGGGCACTATTTGCTTTGCCACTCTCGGGCACCATTTGTTCGGCCTCTCTTGGGCACAATATTGTACGGCCTCTCTTGGGCACAATATTGTATGGTCTCTCTCGGGCACTATTTGCTTTGCCACTCTCGGGCACCATTTGTTCGGCCTCTCTTGGGCACAATATTGTATGGCCTCTCTCGGGCACCATTTGCTTAGCCTCTTTGAGGCATCAGTTTTTTTGGCCTCTGTTGGGCACAATATTGTATGGCCTCTCTCGGGCACCATTTGTTTAGCCTTTCTTAGGCACCATTTGTTTAGCCTCTGTGAGGCAGCATTTGTTTGACTTCTCTCAAACATCATTTGCTTGGCCTCTCTCGGGCACTATTTGCTTTGCCACTCTCGGGCACCATTTGTTTAGCCTCTTTCAGGCACCATTTATTTGGCCTCTCTTGTGCACAATATTGTATGGCCTCTCTCGGGCACCATTTGTTTAGCCTTTCTTAGGCACCATTTGCTTAGCCTCTGTGAGGCAGCATTTGTTTGACTTCACTCAAGCATCATTTGCTTGGCCTCTCTCGGGCACTATTTGCTTTGCCATTCTCGGGCACCATTTGTTGGGCCTCTCTTGGGCACAATATTGTATGGCCTTTCTTGGGCACAATATTGTATGGCCTCTCTCGGGCACTATTTGCTTTGCCACTCTCAGGCACCATTTGTTCGGCCTCTCTTGGGCACAATATTGTATGGCCTCTCTCGGGCACCATTTGCTTAGCCTCTGTGAGGCACCAGTTTTTTTGGCCTCTATTGGGCACAATATTGTATGGCCTCTCTCGGGCACCATTTGCTTAGCCTCTGTGAGGCAGCATTTGTTTCACTTCCCTCAAGCATCATTTGCTTGGCCTCTCTCGGCCACTATTTGCTTTGCCACTCTCGGGCACCATTTGTTCGGCCTCTCTTGGGCACAATATTGTATGGCCTCTCTCGGGCACCATTTGCTTAGGCTCTGTGAGGCACCAGTTTTTTTGGCCTTTGTTGGGCACAATATTGTATGGCCTCTCTCGGGCACCATTTGTGTAGCCTTTCTTAGGCACCATTTGCTTAGCCTCTGTGAGGCAGCATTTGTTTGACTTCCCTCAAGCATCATTTGCTTGTCCTCTCTCGGGCACTATTTGCTTTGCCACTCTCGGGCACCATTTGTTCGGCCTCTCTTGGGCACAATATTGTACGGCCTCTCTTGGGCACAATATTGTATGGCCTCTCTCGGGCACAATTTGCTTTGCCACTCTCGGGCACCATTTGTTCGGCCGCTCTTGGGCACATTATTGTATGGCCTCTCTCGGGCACCATTTGCTTAGCCTCTCTGAGGCATCAGTTTTTTTGGCCTCTGTTGGGCACAATATTGTATGGCCTCTCTCGGGCACCATTTGTTTAGCCTTTCTTAGGCACCATTTGCTTAGCCTCTGTGAGGCAGCATTTGTTTGACTTCCCTCAAGCATCATTTGCTTGACCTCTCTTGGGCACTATTTGCTTTGCCATTCTCGGGCACTATTTGTTCGGCCTCTCTTGGGCACAATATTGTATGGCCTCTCTTGGGCACAATATTGTATGGCCTCTCTCGGGCACTATTTGCTTTGCCACTCTCGGGCACCATTTGTTCGGCCTCTCTTGGGCACAATATTGTATGGCCTCTCTCGGGTACCATTTGCTTAGCCTCTGTGAGGCACCAGTTTTTTTGGCCTCTGTTGGACACAATATTGTATAACCTCTCTCGGGTACCATTTGTTTAGCCTTTCTTAGGCACCATTTGCTTAGCCTCTGTGAGGCAGCATTTGTTTGACTTCCCTCAAGCATCATTTGCTTGGCCTCTCTCGGCACTATTTGCTTTGCCACTCTCGGGCACCATTTGTTCGGCCTCTCTTGGGCACAATATTGTATGGCCTCTCTCGGGCACTATTTGCTTTGCCACTCTCGGGCACCATTTTTTCGGCCTCTCTTGGGCACAATATTGTATGGCCTCTCTCGGGCACTATTTGATTTGCCACTCTCGGGCACCATTTTTTCGGCCTCTCTTGGGCACAATATTGTATGGCCTCCCTCGGGCACCATTTGCTTAGCCTCTGTGAGGCACCAGTTTTTTTGGCCTCTGTTGGGCACAATATTGTATGGCCTCTCTCGGGCACCATTTGTTTAGCCTTTCTTAGGCACCATTTGCTTAGCCTCTGTGAGGCAGCATTTGTTTGACTTCCCTCAAGCATCATTTGCTTGGCCTCTCTCGGGCACTATTTGCTTTGCCACTCTCGGGCACCATTTGTTCGGCCTCTCTTGGGCACAATATTGTACGGCCTCTCTTGGGCACAATATTGTATGGCCTTTCTCGGGCACAATTTGCTTTGCCACTCTCGGGCACCATTTGTTCGGCCTCTCTTGGGCACAATATTGTATGGCCTCTCTCGGGCACCATTTGCTTAGCCTCTGTGAGGCATCAGTTTTTTTGGCCTCTGTTGGGCACAATATTGTATGGCCTCTCTCGGGCACCATTTGTTTAGCCTTTCTTAGGCACCATTTGCTTAGCCTCTGTGAGGCAGCATTTGTTTGACTTCCCTCAAGCATCATTTGCTTGGCCTCTCTCGGGCACTATTTGCTTTGCCACTCTCGGGCACCATTTGTTTAGCCTCTTTCAGGCACCATTTATTTGGCCTCTCTTGGGCACAATATTGTATGGCCTCTCTCGGGCACCATTTGTTTAGCCTTTCTTAGGCACCATTTGCTTAGCCTCTGTGAGGCAGCATTTGTTTGACTTCCCTCAAGCATCATTTGCTTGGCCTCTCTCGGGCACTATTTGCTTTGCCATTCTCGGGCACCATTTGTTCGGCCTCTCTTGGGCACAATATTGTATGGCCTTTCTTGGGCACAATATTGTATGGCCTCTCTCGGGCACTATTTGCTTTGCCACTCTCAGGCACCATTTGTTCGGCCTCTCTTGGGCACAATATTGTATGGCCTCTCTCGGGCACAATTTGCTTTGCCACTGTCGGGCACCATTTGTTCGGCCTCTCTTGGGCACAATATTGTATGGCCTCTCTCGGGCACCATTTGCTTAGCCTCTGTGAGGCATCAGTTTTTTTGGCCTCTGTTGGGCACAATATTGTATGGCCTCTCTCGGGCACCATTTGTTTAGCCTTTCTTAGGCACCATTTGCTTAGCCTCTGTGAGGCAGCATTTGTTTGACTTCCCTCAAGCATCATTTGCTTGGCCTCTCTCGGGCACTATTTGCTTTGCCACTCTCGGGCACCATTTGTTTAGCCTCTTTCAGGCACCATTTATTTGGCCTCTCTTGGGCACAATATTGTATGGCCTCTCTCGGGCACCATTTGTTTAGCCTTTCTTAGGCACCATTTGCTTAGCCTCTGTGAGGCAGCATTTGTTTGACTTCCCTCAAGCATCATTTGCTTGGCCTCTCTCGGGCACTATTTGCTTTGCCATTCTCGGGCACCATTTGTTCGGCCTCTCTTGGGCACAATATTGTATGGCCTTTCTTGGGCACAATATTGTATGGCCTCTCTCGGGCACTATTTGCTTTGCCACTCTCAGGCACCATTTGTTCGGCCTCTCTTGGGCACAATATTGTATGGCCTCTCTCGGGCACCATTTGCTTAGCCTCTGTGAGGCACCAGTTTTTTTGGCCTCTGTTGGGCACAATATTGTATGGCCTCTCTCGGGCACCATTTGCTTAGCCTCTGTGAGGCAGCATTTGTTTGACTTCCCTCAAGCATCATTTGCTTTGCCACTCTCGGGCACCATTTGTTCGGCCTCTCTTGGGCACAATATTGTATGGCCTCCCTCGGGCACCATTTGCTTAGCCTCTGTGAGGCACCAGTTTTTTTGGCCTCTGTTGGGCACAATATTGTATGGCCTCTCTCGGGCACCATTTGTTTAGCCTTTCTTAGGCACCAATTGCTTAGCCTCTGTGAGGCAGCATTTGTTTGACTTCCCTCAAGCATCATTTGCTTGGCCTCTCTCGGGCACTATTTGCTTTGCCACTCTCGGGCACCATTTGTTTGGCCTCTCTCAGGCACCATTTGTTTGGCCTTTCTTGGGCACACTATTGTATGGCCTCTCTCGGGCACCATTTGCTTAGCCTCTGTGAGGCACCAGTTTTTTGGGCCTCTGTTGGGCACAATATTGTATGGCCTCTCTCGGGCACCATTTGTTTAGCCTTTCTTAGGCACCATTTGCTTAGCCTCTGTGAGGCAGCATTTGTTTGACTTCCCTCAAGCATCATTTGCTTGGCCTCTCTCGGGCACTATTTGCTTTGCCACTCTCGGGCACCATTTGTTCGGCCTCTCTTGGGCACAATATTGTACGGCCTCTCTTGGGCACAATATTGTACGGCCTCTCTTGGGCACAATATTGTATGGCCTCTCTCGGGCACAATTTGCTTTGCCACTCTCGGGCACCATTTGTTCGGCCTCTCTTGGGCACAATATTGTATGGCCTCTCTCGGGCACCATTTGCTTAGCCTCTGTGAGGCATCAGTTTTTTTGGCCTCTGTTGGGCACAATATTGTATGGCCTCTCTCGGGCACCATTTGTTTAGCCTTTCTTAGGCACCATTTACTTAGCCTCTGTGAGGCAGCATTTGTTTGACTTCTCTCAAGCATCATTTGCTTGGCCTCTCTCGGGCACTATTTGCTTTGCCACTCTCGGGCACCATTTGTTTAGCCTCTTTCAGGCACCATTTATTTGGCCTCTCTTGGGCACAATATTGTATGGCCTCTCTCGGGCACCATTTGTTTAGCCTTTCTTAGGCACCATTTGCTTAGCCTCTGTGAGGCAGCATTTGTTTGACTTCCCTCAAGCATCATTTGCTTGGCCTCTCTCGGGCACTATTTGTTTTGCCATTCTCGGGCACCATTTGTTCGGCCTCTCTTGGGCACAATATTGTATGGCCTTTCTTGGGCACAATATTGTATGGCCTCTCTCGGGCACTATTTGCTTTGCCACTCTCAGGCACCATTTGTTCGGCCTCTCTTGGGCACAATATTGTATGGCCTCTCTCGGGCACTATTTGCTTTGCCACTCTCGGGCACCATTTTTTCGGCCTCTCTTGGGCACAATATTGTATGGCCTCCATCGGGCACCATTTGCTTAGCCTCTGTGAGGCACCAGTTTTTTTGGCCTCTGTTGGGCACAATATTGTATGGCCTCTCTCGGGCACCATTTGTTTAGCCTTTCTTAGGCACCATTTGCTTAGCCTCTGTGAGGCAGCATTTGTTTGACTTCCCTCAAGCATCATTTGCTTGGCCTCTCTCGGGCACTATTTGCTTTGCCACTCTCGGGCACCATTTGTTTGGCCTCTCTCAGGCACCATTTGTTTGGCCTCTCTTGGGCACAATATTGTATGGCCTCTCTCGGGCACCATTTGCTTAGCCTCCGTGAGGCACCAGTTTTTTTGGCCTCTGTTGGGCACAATATTGTATGGCCTCTCTCGGGCACTATTTGCTTAGCCTCAGTGAGGCAGCATTTGTTTGACTTCCCTCAAGCATCATTTGCTTGGCCTCTCTCGGGCACTATTTGCTTTGCCACTCTCGGGCACCATTTGTTCGGCCTCTCTTGGGCACAATATTGTATGGCCTCTCTCGGGCACCATTTGCTTAGCCTCTGTGAGGCACCAGTTTTTTTGGCCTCTGTTGGGCACAATATTGTATGGCCTCTCTCGGGCACCATTTGCTTAGCCTCTGTGAGGCATCAGTATTTTTGGCCTCTGTTGGGCACAATATTGTATGGCCTCTCTCGGGCACCTTTTGTTTAGCCTTTCTTAGGCACCATTTGCTTAGCCTCTGTGAGGCAGCATTTGTTTGACTTCCCTCAAGCATCATTTGCTTGGCCTCTCTCAGGCACTATTTGCTTTGCCACTCTCGGGCACCATTTGTTCGGCCTCTCTTGGGCACAATATTGTATGGCCTCTCTCGGGCACTATTTGCTTTGCCACTCTCGGGCACCATTTTTTCGGCCTCTCTTGGGCACAATATTGTATGGCCTCCCTCGGGCACCATTTGCTTAGCCTCTGTGAGGCACCAGTTTTTTTGGCCTCTGTTGGGCACAATATTGTATGGCCTCTCTCGGGCACCATTTGTTTAACCTTTCTTAGGCACCAATTGCTTAGCCTCTGTGAGGCAGCATTTGTTTGACTTCCCTCAAGCATCATTTGCTTGGCCTCTCTCGGGCACTATTTGCTTTGCCACTCTCGGGCACCATTTGTTTGGCCTCTCTCAGGCACCATTTGTTTGGCCTCTCTTGGGCACAATATTGTATGGCGTCTCTCGGGCACCATTTGCTTAGCCTCTGTGAGGCACCAGTTTTTTGGGCCTCTGTTGGGCACAATATTGTATGGCCTCTCTCGGGCACCATTTGTTTAGCCTTTCTTAGGCACCAATTGCTTAGCCTCTGTGAGGCAGCATTTGTTTGACTTCCCTCAAGCATCATTTGCTTGGCCTCTCTCGGGCACTATTTGCTTTGCCACTCTCGGGCACCATTTGTTTGGCCTCTCTCAGGCACCATTTGTTTGGCCTTTCTTGGGCACAATATTGTATGGCCTCTCTCGGGCACCATTTGCTTAGCCTCTGTGAGGCACCAGTTTTTTGGGCCTCTGTTGGGCACAATATTGTATGGCCTCTCTCGGGCACCATTTGTTTAGCCTTTCTTAGGCACCATTTGCTTAGCCTCTGTGAGGCAGCATTTGTTTGACTTCCCTCAAGCATCATTTGCTTGGCCTCTCTCGGGCACTATTTGCTTTGCCACTCTCGGGCACCATTTGTTCGGCCTCTCTTGGGCACAATATTGTACGGCCTCTCTTGGGCACAATATTGTATGGCCTCTCTCGGGCACAATTTGCTTTGCCACTCTCGGGCACCATTTGTTCGGCCTCTCTTGGGCACAATATTGTATGGCCTCTCTCGGGCACCATTTGCTTAGCCTCTGTGAGGCATCAGTTTTTTTGGCCTCTGTTGGGCACAATATTGTATGGCCTCTCTCGGGCACCATTTGTTTAGCCTTTCTTAGGCACCATTTGCTTAGCCTCTGTGAGGCAGCATTTGTTTGACTTCTCTCAAGCATCATTTGCTTGGCCTCTCTCGGGCACTATTTGCTTTGCCACTCTCGGGCACCATTTGTTTAGCCTCTTTCAGGCACCATTTATTTGGCCTCTCTTGGGCACAATATTGTATGGCTTCTCTCGGGCACCATTTGTTTAGCCTTTCTTAGGCACCATTTGCTTAGCCTCTGTGAGGCAGCATTTGTTTGACTTCCCTCAAGCATCATTTGCTTGGCCTCTCTCGGGCACTATTTGCTTTGCCATTCTCGGGCACCATTTGTTCGGCCTCTCTTGGGCACAATATTGTATGGCCTTTCTTGGGCACAATATTGTATGGCCTCTCTCGGGCACCATTTGCTTAGCCTCTGTGAGGCACCAGTTTTTTGGGCCTCTGTTGGGCACAATATTGTATGGCCTCTCTCGGGCACCATTTGTTTAGCCTTTCTTAGGCACCAATTGCTTAGCCTCTGTGAGGCAGCATTTGTTTGACTTCCCTCAAGCATCATTTGCTTGGCCTCTCTCGGGCACTATTTGCTTTGCCACTCTCGGGCACCATTTGTTTGGCCTCTCTCAGGCACCATTTGTTTGGCCTTTCTTGGGCACAATATTGTATGGCCTCTCTCGGGCACCATTTGCTTAGCCTCTGTGAGGCACCAGTTTTTTGGGCCTCTGTTGGGCACAATATTGTATGGCCTCTCTCGGGCACCATTTGTTTAGCCTTTCTTAGGCACCATTTGCTTAGCCTCTGTGAGGCAGCATTTGTTTGACTTCCCTCAAGCATCATTTGCTTGGCCTCTCTCGGGCACTATTTGCTTTGCCACTCTCGGGCACCATTTGTTCGGCCTCTCTTGGGCACAATATTGTACGGCCTCTCTTGGGCACAATATTGTATGGCCTCTCTCGGGCACAATTTGCTTTGCCACTCTCGGGCACCATTTGTTCGGCCTCTCTTGGGCACAATATTGTATGGCCTCTCTCGGGCACCATTTGCTTAGCCTCTGTGAGGCATCAGTTTTTTTGGCCTCTGTTGGGCACAATATTGTATGGCCTCTCTCGGGCACCATTTGTTTAGCCTTTCTTAGGCACCATTTGCTTAGCCTCTGTGAGGCAGCATTTGTTTGACTTCTCTCAAGCATCATTTGCTTGGCCTCTCTCGGGCACTATTTGCTTTGCCACTCTCGGGCACCATTTGTTTAGCCTCTTTCAGGCACCATTTATTTGGCCTCTCTTGGGCACAATATTGTATGGCTTCTCTCGGGCACCATTTGTTTAGCCTTTCTTAGGCACCATTTGCTTAGCCTCTGTGAGGCAGCATTTGTTTGACTTCCCTCAAGCATCATTTGCTTGGCCTCTCTCGGGCACTATTTGCTTTGCCATTCTCGGGCACCATTTGTTCGGCCTCTCTTGGGCACAATATTGTATGGCCTTTCTTGGGCACAATATTGTATGGCCTCTCTCGGGCACTATTTGCTTTGCCACTCTCAGGCACCATTTGTTCGGCCTCTCTTGGGCACAATATTGTATGGCCTCTCTCGGGCACTATTTGCTTTGCCACTCTCGGGCACCATTTTTTCGGCCTCTCTTGGGCACAATATTGTATGGCCTCCCTCGGGCACCATTTGCTTAGCCTCTGTGAGGCACCAGTTTTTTTGGCCTCTGTTGGGCACAATATTGTATGGCCTCTCTCGGGCACCATTTGTTTAGCCTTTCTTAGGCACCATTTGCTTAGCCTCTGTGAGGCAGCATTTGTTTGACTTCCCTCAAGCATCATTTGCTTGGCCTCTCTCGGGCACTATTTGCTTTGCCACTCTCGGGCACCATTTGTTTGGCCTCTCTCAGGCACCATTTGTTTGGCCTCTCTTGGGCACAATATTGTATGGCCTCTCTCGGGCACCATTTGCTTAGCCTCCGTGAGGCACCAGTTTTTTTGGCCTCTGTTGGGCACAATATTGTATGGCCTCTCTCGGGCACCATTTGCTTAGCCTCAGTGAGGCAGCATTTGTTTGACTTCCCTCAAGCATCATTTGCTTGGCCTTTCTCGGGCACTATTTGCTTTGCCACTCTCGGGCACCATTTGTTCGGCCTCTCTTGGGCACAATATTGTACGGCCTCTCTTGGGCACAATATTGTATGGCATCTCTCGGGCACAATTTGCTTTGCCACTCTCGGGCACCATTTGTTCGGCCTCTCTTGGGCACAATATTGTATGGCCTCTCTCGGGCACCATTTGCTTAGCCTCTCTGAGGCATCAGTTTTTTTGGCCTCTGTTGGGCACAATATTGTATGGCCTCTCTCGGGCACCATTTGTTTAGCCTTTCTTAGGCACCATTTGCTTAGCCTCTGTGAGGCAGCATTTGTTTGACTTCCCTCAAGCATCATTTGCTTGGCCTCTCTCGGGCACTATTTGTTTTGCCACTCTCGGGCACCATTTGTTTGGCCTCTCTCGGGCACCATTTGTTTGGCCTCTCTTGGGCACAATATTGTATGGCCTCTCTCGGGCACCATTTGCTTAGCCTCCGTGAGGCACCAGTTTTTTTGGCCTCTGTTGGGCACAATATTGTATGGCCTCTCTCGGGCACTATTTGCTTAGCCTCAGTGAGGCAGCATTTGTTTGACTTCCCTCAAGCATCATTTGCTTGGCCTCTCTCGGGCACTATTTGCTTTGCCACTCTCGGGCACCATTTGTTCGGCCTCTCTTGGGCACAATATTGTACGGCCTCTCTTGGGCACAATATTGTATGGCATCTCTCGGGCACAATTTGCTTTGCCACTCTCGGGCACCATTTGTTCGGCCTCTCTTGGGCACAATATTGTATGGCCTCTCTCGGGCACCATTTGCTTAGCCTCTCTGAGGCATCAGTTTTTTTGGCCTCTGTTGGGCACAATATTGTATGGCCTCTCTCGGGCACCATTTGTTTAGCCTTTCTTAGGCACCATTTGCTTAGCCTCTGTGAGGCAGCATTTGTTTGACTTCCCTCAAGCATCATTTGCTTGGCCTCTCTCGGGCACTATTTGCTTTGCCACTCTCGGGCACCATTTGTTCGGCCTCTCTTGGGCACAATATTGTATGGCCTCTCTCGGGCACCATTTGCTTAGCCTCTGTGAGGCACCAGTTTTTTTGGCCTCTGTTGGGCACAATATTGTATGGCCTCTCTCGGGCACCATTTGCTTAGCCTCTGTGAGGCATCAGTATTTTTGGCCTCTGTTGGGCACAATATTGTATGGCCTCTCTCGGGCACCTTTTGTTTAGCCTTTCTTAGGCACCATTTGCTTAGCCTCTGTGAGGCAGCATTTGTTTGACTTCCCTCAAGCATCATTTGCTTGGCCTCTCTCAGGCACTATTTGCTTTGCCACTCTCGGGCACCATTTGTTCGGCCTCTCTTGGGCACAATATTGTATGGCCTCTCTCGGGCACTATTTGCTTTGCCACTCTCGGGCACCATTTTTTCGGCCTCTCTTGGGCACAATATTGTATGGCCTCCCTCGGGCACCATTTGCTTAGCCTCTGTGAGGCACCAGTTTTTTTGGCCTCTGTTGGGCACAATATTGTATGGCCTCTCTCGGGCACCATTTGTTTAGCCTTTCTTAGGCACCAATTGCTTAGCCTCTGTGAGGCAGCATTTGTTTGACTTCCCTCAAGCATCATTTGCTTGGCCTCTCTCGGGCACTATTTGCTTTGCCACTCTCGGGCACCATTTGTTTGGCCTCTCTCAGGCACCATTTGTTTGGCCTCTCTTGGGCACAATATTGTTTGGCGTCTCTCGGGCACCATTTGCTTAGCCTCTGTGAGGCACCAGTTTTTTGGGCCTCTGTTGGGCACAATATTGTATGGCCTCTCTCGGGCACCATTTGTTTAGCCTTTCTTAGGCACCATTTGCTTAGCCTCTGTGAGGCAGCATTTGTTTGACTTCCCTCAAGCATCATTTGCTTGGCCTCTCTCGGGCACTATTTGCTTTGCCACTCTCGGGCACCATTTGTTCGGCCTCTCTTGGGCACAATATTGTATGGCCTCTCTCGGGCACTATTTGCTTTGCCACTCTCGGGCACCATTTGTTTGGCCTCTCTCAGGCACCATTTGTTTGGCCTCTCTTGGGCACAATATTGTATGGCGTCTCTCGGGCACCATTTGCTTAGCCTCTGTGAGGCACCAGTTTTTTGGGCCTCTGTTGGGCACAATATTGTATGGCCTCTCTCGGGCACCATTTGTTTAGCCTTTCTTAGGCACCATTTGCTTAGCCTCTGTGAGGCAGCATTTGTTTGACTTCCCTCAAGCATCATTTGCTTGGCCTCTCTCGGGCACTATTTGCTTTGCCACTCTCGGGCACCATTTGTTCGGCCTCTCTTGGGCACAATATTGTATGGCCTCTCTCGGGCACTATTTGCTTTGCCACTCTCGGGCACCATTTTTTCGGCCTCTCTTGGGCACAATATTGTATGGCCTCCCTCGGGCACCATTTGCTTAGCCTCTGTGAGGCACCAGTTTTTTTGGCCTCTGTTGGGCACAATATTGTATGGCCTCTCTCGGGCACCATTTGTTTAGCCTTTCTTAGGCACCAATTGCTTAGCCTCTGTGAGGCAGCATTTGTTTGACTTCCCTCAAGCATCATTTGCTTGGCCTCTCTCGGGCACTATTTGCTTTGCCACTCTCGGGCACCATTTGTTTGGCCTCTCTCAGGCACCATTTGTTTGGCCTTTCTTGGGCACAATATTGTATGGCCTCTCTCGGGCACCATTTGCTTAGCCTCTGTGAGGCACCAGTTTTTTGGGCCTCTGTTGGGCACAATATTGTATGGCCTCTCTCGGGCACCATTTCTTTAGCCTTTCTTACGCACCATTTGCTTAGCCTCTGTGAGGCAGCATTTGTTTGACTTCCCTCAAGCATCATTTGCTTGGCCTCTCTCGGGCACTATTTGCTTTGCCACTCTCGGGCACCATTTGTTCGGCCTCTCTTGGGCACAATATTGTACGGCCTCTCTTGGGCACAATATTGTATGGCCTCTCTCGGGCACAATTTGCTTTGCCACTCTCGGGCACCATTTGTTCGGCCTCTCTTGGGCACAATATTGTATGGCCTCTCTCGGGCACCATTTGCTTAGCCTCTGTGAGGCATCAGTTTTTTTGGCCTCTGTTGGGCACAATATTGTATGGCCTCTCTCGGGCACCATTTGTTTAGCCTTTCTTAGGCACCATTTGCTTAGCCTCTGTGAGGCAGCATTTGTTTGACTTCTCTCAAGCATCATTTGCTTGGCCTCTCTCGGGCACTATTTGCTTTGCCACTCTCGGGCACCATTTGTTTAGCCTCTTTCAGGCACCATTTATTTGGCCTCTCTTGGGCACAATATTGTATGGCCTCTCTCGGGCACCATTTGTTTAGCCTTTCTTAGGCACCATTTGCTTAGCCTCTGTGAGGCAGCATTTGTTTGACTTCCCTCAAGCATCATTTGCTTGGCCTCTCTCGGGCACTATTTGCTTTGCCATTCTCGGGCACCATTTGTTCGGCCTCTCTTGGGCACAATATTGTATGGCCTTTCTTGGGCACAATATTGTATGGCCTCTCTCGGGCACTATTTGCTTTGCCACTCTCAGGCACCATTTGTTCGGCCTCTCTTGGGCACAATATTGTATGGCCTCTCTCGGGCACCATTTGCTTAGCCTCTGTGAGGCACCAGTTTTTTTGGCCTCTATTGGGCACAATATTGTATGGCCTCTCTCGGGCACCATTTGCTTAGCCTCTGTGAGGCAGCATTTGTTTCACTTCCCTCAAGCATCATTTGCTTGGCCTCTCTCGGCCACTATTTGCTTTGCCACTCTCGGGCACCATTTGTTCGGCCTCTCTTGGGCACAATATTGTATGGCCTCTCTCGGGCACCATTTGCTTAGGCTCTGTGAGGCACCAGTTTTTTTGGCCTTTGTTGGGCACAATATTGTATGGCCTCTCTCGGGCACCATTTGTGTAGCCTTTCTTAGGCACCATTTGCTTAGCCTCTGTGAGGCAGCATTTGTTTGACTTCCCTCAAGCATCATTTGCTTGTCCTCTCTCGGGCACTATTTGCTTTGCCACTCTCGGGCACCATTTGTTCGGCCTCTCTTGGGCACAATATTGTACGGCCTCTCTTGGGCACAATATTGTATGGCCTCTCTCGGGCACAATTTGCTTTGCCACTCTCGGGCACC
>NW_027463252.1:0-17500 GCF_050947455.1 Rhinoderma darwinii | reverse complement strand
CTGCATCCCCATGCCCAGCCAGAGTTCCAGAGTGATTGCAGGTAGGTCCCGGTGGGGGGGGGGGGGGGGGGCAGCGGGAGCAACCTGCATCCCCATGCCCAGCCAGAGTTCCAGGGTGATTGCTGTTGGGTCCGGTGGGGTGGAAGGGGGTCAGCGGGAGCAAACTGCATCCCCATGCCCAGCCAGAGTTCCAGGGTGATTGCAGGTAGGTCCTGGTGGGGGGGCAGCGGGAGCAACTTGCATCCCCATGCCCAGCCAGAGTTCCAGGTTGATTGCTGGTAGGTCCCGGTGGGGTGGAAGGGGGTCAGCGGGAGCAAACTGCATCCCCATGCCCAGCCAGAGTTCCAGGGTGATTGCAGGTAGGTCCCGGTGGGGGGGCAGCGGGAGCAACCTGCATCCCCATGCCCAGCCAGAGTTCCAGGCTGATTGCTGGTAGGTCCTGGTGGGGGGGCAGCGGGAGCAACTTGCATCCCCATGCCCAGCCAGAGTTCCAGGGTGATTGCAGGTAGGTCCTGGTGGGGGGCAGCGGGAGCAACTTGCATTCCCATGCCCAGCCAGAGTTCCAGGGTGATTGCAGGTAGGTCCTGGTGGGGGGCAGCGGGAGCAACTTGCATCCCCATGCCCAGCCAGAGTTCCAGGGTGATTGCTGGTAGGTCCCGGTGGGGGGGCAGCGGGAGCAACCTGCATCTCCATGCCCAGCCAGAGTTCCAGAGTGATTGCAGGTAGGTCCCGGTGGGGGGGCAGCGGGAGAAACTTGCATCCCCATGCCCAGCCAGAGTTCCAGGGTGATTGCAGGTAGGTCCCGGTGGGGTGGAAGGGGGTCAGCGGGAGCAAACTGCATCCCCATGCCCAGCCAGAGTTCCAGGGTGATTGCTGGTAGGTCCCGGTGGGGTGGAAAGGGGGTCAGCGGGAGCAAACTGCATCCCCATGCCCAGCCAGAGTTCCAGGGTGATTGCAGGTAGGTCCCGGTGGGGGGGCAGCAGGAGCAACTTGCATCCCCATGCCCGGCCAGAGTTCCAGGGCCAGAGTGTGACGGCAGGCAGCATAGGCCGGGGCAAAGTTCCAAGGCGGCGTGGAGAGGACTAGGCCACAAGATAAGGGGATCCTTTCGTGAACAAACAGCAGTGAAAATACAAAGGCCCAAATGTCAAAGAATGGCATTTGTGCTACTGAAAGTGAAACATTTAAAATCAAGTGAAAGTGGGGTATGTTCACAAATGTCAGAGGCGGTGATGAGCAGCAGAGGCAGGCCGGGGCAGAGTTCCAGGGCTAGGAGTGTGACGGCAGGCAGCGTAGGCCGGGGCAGAGTTCCAGGGCGGTGGGGAGAGGACTAGGCCTCGAGATATGGAGATCCATTTGGTGACCAAGCAGCAGTGAAAATAGAAAGGCCCAAATGTCAAAGAATGACATTTCTGCTACTGAAAGTGAAACATTTGAAAGTGAAACATTTAAAATCAAGTTAAAGTGGGGTTTGTTCACAAATGTCAGAGGCGGTGGTGAACAGCAGGGGCAGGCCGGGGCAGAGTTCCAGGGCCAGGAGTGTGATGGCAGGCAGCGTAGGCCGGGGCAGAGTTCCAGGGCGGTGGGGAGAGGACTAGGCCTCATTCCAAGGAGATCCATTTGGTGACCAAACAGCAGTGACAATAAAAAGGCCCAAATGTCAAAGAATGACATTTCTGATACTGAAAGTGACACATTTAAAATCACGTTAAAGTGGGGTATGTTCAAAGAATGTCAGAGGCGGTAATGAGCAGCAGATGCAGGCCGGGGCAGAGTTCCAGGTGCCTGGAGTGTGAAGGCAGCACAGGCCGGGGCAGAGTTCCAGGGCCAGGGGTGTGACGGCAGGCAGCGTAGGCCGGGGCAGAGTTCCAGGGCGGTGGGGAGAGGACTAGGCCTCGAGATATGGAGATCCATTTGGTGACCAAGCAGCAGTGAAAATAAAAAGGCCCAAATGTCAAAGAATGGCATTTCTGATACTGAAAGTGAAACATTTAAAATCAAGTTAAATTGGGGTATGTTCAAAGAATGTCAGAGGCGGTAATGAGCAGCAGATGCAGGCCGGGGCAGAGTTCCAGGTGCCTGGAGTGTGAAGGCAGCACAGGCCGGGGCAGAGTTCCAGGGCCAGAGTGTGTGACGGCAGGCAGCGTAGGCCGGGGCAGAGTTCCAGGGCGGTGGGGAGAGGACTAGGCCTCAATCCAAGGAGATCCATTTGGTGACCAAGCAGCAGTGAAAATAAAAAGGCCCAAATGTCAAAGAATGACATTTCTGCTACTGAAAGTGAAACATTTGAAAGTGAACCATTTAAAATCTAGTTAAAGTGGGGTATGTTCAAAAATGTCAGAGTCGGTGGTGAACAGCAAAGGCAGGCCGGGGCAGAGTTCCAGGGCCAGAGTGTGACGGCAGCACAGGCCGGGGCAGAGCTCCAGGGCCAGGGTGTGACGGCAGGCAGCGTAGGCCGGGGCAGAGTTCCAGGGCGTTGGGGAGAGGACTAGGCCTCAAAATAAGGAGATCCATTTGGTGACCAAGCAGAAGTGAAAATAAAAAGGCCCAAATGTCAAAGAATGACATTTCTGCTACTGAAAGTGAAACATTTGAAAGTGAACCATTTAAAATCTAGTTAAAGTGGGGTATGTTCAAAAATGTCAGAGTCGGTGGTGAACAGCAAAGGCAGGCCGGGGCAGAGTTCCAGGGCCAGAGTGTGACGGCAGCACAGGCCGGGGCAGAGTTCCAGGGCCAGAGTGTGTGACGGCAGGCAGCGTAGGCCGGGGCAGAGTTCCAGGGCGGTGGGGAGAGGACTAGGCCTCAATTTAAGGAGATCCATTTGTTGACCAAGCAGCAGTGCAAATAAAAAGGCCCGAATGTCAAAGAATGACATTTCTGATACTGAAAGTGAACCATTTAAAATCAAGTTAAAGTGGGGTATGTTCACAAATGTCAGAGGCGGTGGTGAACAGCAGGGGCAGGCCGGGACAGAGTTCCAGGGCCAGAGTGTGACGGCAGGCAGTGTAGGCCGGGGCAGAGTTCCAGGGCGGTGGGGAGAGGACTAGGCCTCAATTTAAGGAGATCCATTTGTTGACCAAGCAGCAGTGCAAATAAAAAGGCCCGAATGTCAAAGAATGACATTTCTGATACTGAAAGTGAACCATTTAAAATCAAGTTAAAGTGGGGTATGTTCACAAATGTCAGAGGCGGTGGTGAACAGCAGGGGCAGGCCGGGACAGAGTTCCAGGGCCAGAGTGTGACGGCAGGCAGTGTAGGCCGGGGCAGAGTTCCAGGGCGGTGGGGAGAGGACTAGGCCTCAATTTAAGGAGATCCATTTGTTGACCAAGCAGCAGTGCAAATAAAAAGGCCCAAATGTCAAAGAATGACATTTCTGATACTGAAAGTGAACCATTTAAAATCAAGTTAAAGTGGGGTATGTTCAAAAATGTCAGAGGCGGTGGTGAGCAGCAGAGGCAGGCCGGGGCAGAGTTCCAGGGCCAGGGGTGTGACGGCAGGCAGCGTAGGCCGGGGCAGAGTTCCAGGGCGGTGGGGAGAGGACTAGGCCTCGACATAAGGAGATCCATTTGGTGACCAAACAGCAGTGAAAATAAATAGGCCCAAATGTCAAAGAATGACATTTCTGCTACTGAAAGTGAAACATTTAAAATCAAGTTAAAGTGGGGTATGTTCACAAATGTCAGAGGCGGTGGTGAACAGCAGGGGCAGGCCGGGGCAGAGTTCCAGGGCCAGGGTGTGACGGCAGGCAGCGTAGGCCGGGGCAGAGTTCCAGGGCGGTGGGTGAGAGGACTAGGCCTCAATCCAAGGAGATCCATTTGGTGACCAAGCAGCAGTGGGAAAATAAAAAGGCCCAAATGTCAAAGAATGACATTTCTGCTACTGAAAGTGAAACATTTGAAAGTGAACCATTTAAAATCTAGTTAAAGTGGGGTATGTTCAAAAATGTCAGAGTCGGTGGTGAGCAGCAGAGGCAGGCCGGGGCAGAGTTCCAGGGCTAGGAGTGTGACGGCAGGCAGCGTAGGCCGGGGCAGAGTTCCAGGGCGGTGGGGAGAGGACTAGGCCTCAATCTAAGGAGATCCATTTGGTGACCAAACAGCAGTGAAAATAAAAAGGCCCAAATGTCAAAGAATGACATTTCTGCTACTGAAAGTGAAACATTTGAAAGTGAACCATTTAAAATCAAGTTAAAGTGGGGTATGTTCAAAAATGTCAGAGGTGGTGGTGAGCAGCAGAGGCAGGCCGGGGCAGAGTTCCAGGTGCCTGGAGTGTGAAGGCAGCACAGGCCGGGGCAGAGTTCCAGGGCCAGAGTGTGTGACGGCAGGCAGCGTAGGCCGGGGCAGAGTTCCAGGGCGGTGGGGAGAGGACTAGGCCTCAATCCAAGGAGATCCATTTGGTGACCAAGCAGCAGTGAAAATAAAAAGGCCCAAATGTCAAAGAATGACATTTCTGCTACTGAAAGTGAAACATTTGAAAGTGAACCATTTAAAATCAAGTTAAAGTGGGGTATGTTCAAAAATGTCAGAGGTGGTGGTGAGCAGCAGAGGCAGGCCGGGGCAGAGTTCCAGGGCTAGGAGTGTGACGGCAGGCAGCGTAGGCCGGGGCAGAGTTCCAGGGCGGTGGGGAGAGGACTAGGCCTCAATCTAAGGAGATCCATTTGGTGACCAAACAGCAGTGAAAATAAAAAGGCCCAAATGTCAAAGAATGACATTTCTGATACTGAAAGTGAAACATTTGAAAGTGAACCATTTAAAATCAAGTTAAAGTGGGGTATGTTCAAAAATGTCAGAGGCGGTGGTGAGCAGCAGAGGCAGGCCGGGACACAGTTCCAGGGCAAGGGGTGTGACGGCAGGCAGCGTAGGCCGGGGCAGAGTTCCAGGGCGGTGGGGAGAGGACTAGGCCTCA
Source organism: Rhinoderma darwinii (assembly GCF_050947455.1). NCBI lineage: Eukaryota > Metazoa > Chordata > Amphibia > Anura > Rhinodermatidae > Rhinoderma > Rhinoderma darwinii. Next base: position 12,598 of record NW_027463252.1, on the reverse strand, counting down.
ATCCAAGGAGATCCATTTGGTGACCAAGCAGCAGTGAAAATGAAAAGGCCCAAATGTCAAAGAATGCCATTTCTGCAACTGAAAGTGAAACATTTGAAAGTGACACATTTAAAATCAAGTTAAAGTGGGGTATGTTCAAAAATGTCAGAGGCGGTGGTGAACAGCAAAGGCAGGCCGGGGCAGAGTTCCAGGGCCAGGGGTGTGACGGCAGGCAGCGTAGGCCGGGGCAGAGTTCCAGGGCGGTGGGGAGAGGACTAGGCCTCGACATAAGGAGATCCATTTGGTGACCAAACAGCAGTGAAAATAAATAGGCCCAAATGTCAAAGAATGACATTTCTGCTACTGAAAGTGAAACATTTAAAATCAAGTTAAAGTGGGGTATGTTCACAAATGTCAGAGGCGGTGGTGAACAGCAGGGGCAGGCTGGGGCAGAGTTCCAGGGCCAGGAGTGTGATGGCAGCACAGGCCGGGGCAGTGTTCCAGGGCCAGAGTGTGACGGCAGGCAGCGTAGGCCGGGGCAGAGTTCCAGGGCGGTGGGGAGAGGACTAGGCCTCAATCCAAGGAGATCCATTTGGTGACCAAACAGCAGTGAAAATAAAAAGGCCCAAGTGTCAAAGAATGACATTTCTGATACTGAAAGTGAACCATTTAAAATCAGGTTAAAGTGGGGTATGTTCACAAATGTCAGAGGCGGTGGTGAACAGCAGGGGCAGGCCGGGACAGAGTTCCAGGGCCAGAGTGTGACGGCAGGCAGTGTAGGCCGGGGCAGAGTTCCAGGGCGGTGGGTGAGAGGACTAGGCCTCAATCCAAGGAGATCCATTTGGTGACCAAACAGCAGTGAAAATAAAAAGGCCCAAGTGTCAAAGAATGACATTTCTGCTACTGAAAGTGAAACATTTGAAAGTGAACCATTTAAAATCAAGTTAAAGTGGGGTATGTTCACAAATGTCAGAGGCGGTGGTGAACAGCAAAGGCAGGCCGGGGCAGAGTTCCAGGGCCAGAGTGTGACGGCAGGCAGTGTAGGCCGGGGCAGAGTTCCAGGGCGGTGGGTGAGAGGACTAGGCCTCAATCCAAGGGGATCCATTTGGTGACCAAGCAGCAGTGAAAATGAAAAGGCCCAAATGTCAAAGAATGCCATTTCTGCAACTGAAAGTGAAACATTTGAAAGTGACACATTTAAAATCAAGTTAAAGTGGGGTATGTTCAAAAATGTCAGAGGCGGTAGTGAACAGCAGAGGTAGGCCGGGGCAGAGTTCCAGGGCCAGGGGTGTCACGGCAGGCAGCGTAGGCCGGGGAAGAGTTCCAGGGCGGTGGGGAGAGGACTAGGCCTCAATCCAAGGGGATCCATTTGGTGACCAAGCAGCAGTGAAAATGAAAAGGCCCAAATGTCAAAGAATGCCATTTCTGCAACTGAAAGTGAAACATTTGAAAGTGACACATTTAAAATCAAGTTAAAGTGGGGTATGTTCAAAAATGTCAGAGGCGGTAGTGAACAGCAGAGGTAGGCCGGGGCAGAGTTCCAGGGCCAGGGGTGTCACGGCAGGCAGCGTAGGCCTGCGCAGAGTTCCAGGGCGGTGGGGAGAGGACTAGGCCTCAATCCAAGGAGATCCATTTGGTGACCAAGCAGCAGTGAAAATAAAAAGGCCCAAATGTCAAAGAATGACATTTCTGCTACTGAAAGTGAAACATTTGAAAGTGAAACATTTAAAATCAAGTTAAAGTGGGGTATGTTCAAAAATGTCAGAGGCGGTAGTGAACAGCAGAGGTAGGCCGGGGCAGAGTTCCAGGGCCAGGGGTGTCACGGCAGGCAGCGTAGGCCGGGGAAGAGTTCCAGGGCGGTGGGGAGAGGACTAGGCCTCAATCCAAGGGGATCCATTTGGTGACCAAGCAGCAGTGAAAATGAAAAGGCCCAAATGTCAAAGAATGCCATTTCTGCAACTGAAAGTGAAACATTTGAAAGTGACACATTTAAAATCAAGTTAAAGTGGGGTATGTTCAAAAATGTCAGAGGCGGTAGTGAACAGCAGAGGTAGGCCGGGGCAGAGTTCCAGGGCCAGGGGTGTCACGGCAGGCAGCGTAGGCCGGGGAAGAGTTCCAGGGCGGTGGGGAGAGGACTAGGCCTCAATCCAAGGGGATCCATTTGGTGACCAAGCAGCAGTGAAAATGAAAAGGCCCAAATGTCAAAGAATGCCATTTCTGCAACTGAAAGTGAAACATTTGAAAGTGACACATTTAAAATCAAGTTAAAGTGGGGTATGTTCAAAAATGTCAGAGGCGGTAGTGAACAGCAGAGGTAGGCCGGGGCAGAGTTCCAGGGCCAGGGGTGTCACGGCAGGCAGCGTAGGCCGGGGAAGAGTTCCAGGGCGGTGGGGAGAGGACTAGGCCTCAATCCAAGGGGATCCATTTGGTGACCAAGCAGCAGTGAAAATGAAAAGGCCCAAATGTCAAAGAATGCCATTTCTGCAACTGAAAGTGAAACATTTGAAAGTGACACATTTAAAATCAAGTTAAAGTGGGGTATGTTCAAAAATGTCAGAGGCGGTAGTGAACAGCAGAGGTAGGCCGGGGCAGAGTTCCAGGGCCAGGGGTGTCACGGCAGGCAGCGTAGGCCGGGGCAGAGTTCCAGGGCGGTGGGGAGAGGACTAGGCCTCGATCTAAGGAGATCCATTTGGTGACCAAACAGCAGTGAAAATAAAAAGGCCCAAATGTCAAAGAATGACATTTTTGATACTGAAAGTGAACCATTTAAAATCAAGTGAAAGTGGAGTACGTTCAAAAATGTCAGAGGCGGTGGTGAACAGCAGGGGCAGGCCGGGGCATAGTTCCAGGGCCAGAGTGTGACGGCAGCACAGGCCGGGGCAGAGCTCCAGGGCCAGAGTGTGACGGCAGGCAGCATAGGCCGGGGCACAGTTCCAGGGCCAGAGTGTGACGGCAGGCAGCGTAGGCCGGGGCAGAGTTCCAGGGCGGTGGGGAGAGGACTAGGCCTCGAGATAAGGTGATCCATTTGGTGACCAAGCAGCAGTGGAAATAAAAAGGCCCAAATTTCAAAGAATGACATTTTTGATACTGAAAGTGAAACATTTAAAATCAAGTTAAAGTGGGGTACGTTCAAAAATGTCAGAGGCGGTAATGAGCAGCAGAGGCAGGCCGTGGGCACAGTTCCAGGGCCAGAGTGTGACGGCAGCACAGGCCGGGGCAGAGTTCCAGGGCCAGAGTGTGACGGCAGGCAGCATAGGCCGGGGCACAGTTCCAGGGCCAGAGTGTGACGGCACGCAGCGTAGGCCGGGGCAGAGTTCCAGGGCGGTGGGGAGAGGACTAGGCCTCGAGATAAGGAGATCCATTTGGTGACCCAACAGCAGTGAAAATAAAAAGGCCCAAATGTCAAAGAATGACATTTCTGCTACTGAAAGTGACACATTTAAAATCAAGTGAAAGTGGGGTATGTTCAAAAAATGACAGAGGCGGTAATGAGCAGCAGAGGCAGGCCGGGGCACAGTTCCAGGGCCAGAGTGTGACACTGTCCGCCGATAGATAACCCTTTGCACATTATCGTCATCATCATTATCAGCAGCAGTTGCTGTCAGCCAGCTCCAGAGTGTATGAGCGGCGTGTGCTGCCCATTGCAGCCCAGGGTAGAGGAGCCGTGTGCAAGCTGTGCATGCCCGGGGGCAACAGTGTATGAGCTCCTCAGCGCCAGCGGGGGGGGGGGGGGGGTCCCACTATGTCCCAAGCCGCCTGACATGTACTTCCGGTCGGTTAGGAGGTGGCATGTCAGCTGGGCTGTCAGCCAGCTCCAGAGTGTATGAGCGGTGTGTGCCTGCACCCGTGGGGGGGGGGGGGGGGGGGGGGATACAGGAGCCATGGGGAAGCTGTGCAAGACCGGGGGCAGCCGTGTACGAGCTCCGCAGCGCCCCTTGTGGACTTCCAGGGCAAGAGCGGTATGAGCGGCAAAGTCATGCCGACCTCCTGGAAGTCCCCGTCGGCCTCGCTCGCGGGTCGGTCCCGCTGGTTTTTTTACCTTCTTAATAAAAAAACTTTTTTTTTTTATGGTATTTTCTGAAGCCTCAAGCCCACCTGCATTTGCACGAGCAAGGCCACCTCGGTGACTCCTACCGAAAGCGGCCGGGAGCCATCTCCGTGTACGAGCGGCGTGTGCGGCGTGTGCCTGCCTATTGCACCCGTGGGGGGATAGAGGAGCCTTGTGGAAGCTGTGCCAGCCCGGGGGCAGCCCTGTACGAGCTCCACAGCGCCCGCGGCGAGTCCCGCCGTGTCCACCCGGCTGCCAAGCACTTCCGGTCCGCGAGTGATGCATGACAGCGGCCGGGAGCCAGCTCCGCCTATCAGCGGCGGTGTGCCTGCCTTCTGCACCCGTGGGGGGATAGAGGGGCCCCGTGGGAGCTGCTGCATGCCGGCAGCTTCCTTGTGGGAGCTCCACAGCGCCCGCGGTCCTCGGCGGACTTCCAGGGCAAGAGCGGTATGAGCGGCCACCTCATGCCGACCTCCTGGAAGTCCCCGTCGGCTTAGCTCGCGGGTCGGTCCCGCTGTTTTTTTTTTTACCTTCTTAATAAAAAAATCTTTTTTTTTTTATGGTACTTTCGGAAGCCTCAAGCCCACCTGCAGTTGCACGAGCAAGGACACCTCGGTGACTCCTACCGAAAGCGGCCGGGAGTCATCTCCGTGTACGAGCGGCGTGTGCGGCGTGTGCCTGCCTATTGCACCCGTGGGGGGATAGAGGAGCCATGGGGAAGCTGTGCCAGCCCGGGGGCAGCCCTGTACGAGCTCCACAGCACCCGCGGCGAGTCCCGCCGTGTCCACCCGGCTGCCAAGCACTTCCGGTCCGCGAGTGATGCATGACAGCGGCCGGGAGCCAGCTCCGCCTATCAGCGGCGGTGTGCCTGCCTTCTGCACCCGTGGGGGGATAGAGGGGCCCCGTGGGAGCTTGTGGATGCCGGCAGCTTCCTTGTGGGAGCTCCACAGCGCCCGCGGCGAGTCCCGTCGTGTCCACCCGGCTGCCAAGCACTTCCGGTCCGCGAGTGATGCATGACAGCGGCCGGGAGCCAGCTCCGCCTATCAGCGGCGGTGTGCCTGCCTTCTGCACCCGTGGGGGGATAGAGGGGCCCCGTGGGAGCTGCTGCATGCCGGCAGCTTCCTTGTGGGAGCTCCACAGCGCCCGCGGTCCTCTGCGGACTTCCAGGGCAAGAGCGGTATGAGCGGCCACCTCATGCCGACCTCCTGGAAGTCCCCGTCGGCTTAGCTCGCGGGTCGGTCCCGCTGTTTTTTTTTTTACCTTCTTAATAAAAAAATCTTTTTTTTTTTATGGTACTTTCGGAAGCCTCAAGCCCACCTGCAGTTGCACGAGCAAGGACACCTCGGTGACTCCTACCGAAAGCGGCCGGGAGTCATCTCCGTGTACGAGCGGCGTGTGCGGCGTGTGCCTGCCTATTGCACCCGTGGGGGGATAGAGGAGCCATGGGGAAGCTGTGCCAGCCCGGGGGCAGCCCTGTACGAGCTCCACAGCACCCGCGGCGAGTCCCGCCGTGTCCACCCGGCTGCCAAGCACTTCCGGTCCGCGAGTGATGCATGACAGCGGCCGGGAGCCAGCTCCGCCTATCAGCGGCGGTGTGCCTGCCTTCTGCACCCGTGGGGGGATAGAGGGGCCCCGTGGGAGCTTGTGGATGCCGGCAGCTTCCTTGTGGGAGCTCCACAGCGCCCGCGGCGAGTCCCGTCGTGTCCACCCGGCTGCCAAGCACTTCCGGTCCGCGAGTGATGCATGACAGCGGCCGGGAGCCAGCTCCGCCTATCAGCGGCGGTGTGCCTGCCTTCTGCACCCGTGGGGGGATAGAGGGGCCCCGTGGGAGCTGCTGCATGCCGGCAGCTTCCTTGTGGGAGCTCCACAGCGCCCGCGGTCCTCTGCGGACTTCCAGGGCAAGAGCGGTAGGAGCCTCCACCTCATGCCGACCTCCTGGAAGTCCCCGTCGGCCTAGCTCGCGGGTCGGTCCCGCTGTGGTTTTTTTTACCTTCTTAATAAAAAAACTTTTTTTTTTTATGGTATTTTCCGAAGCCCCAAGCCCACCTGCATTTGCACGAGCAAGGCCACCTCGGTGACTCCTACCGAAAGCGGCCGGGAGCCATCTCCGTGTACGAGCGGCGTGTGCGGCGTGTGCCTGCCTATTGCACCCGTGGGGGGATAGAGGAGCCTTGTGGAAGCTGTGCCAGCCGGGGGGCAGCCCTGTACGAGCTCCACAGCACCCGCGGCGAGTCCCGCCGTGTCCACCCGGCTGACAAGCACTTCCGGTCCGCGAGTGATGCATGACAGCGGCCGGGAGCCAGCTCCGCCTATCAGCGGCGTGTGCCTGCCTTCTGCACCCGTGGGGGGATAGAGGGGCCCCGTGGGAGCTTGTGGATGCCGGCAGCTTCCTTGTGGGAGCTCCACAGCGCCCGCGGCGAGTCCCGTCGTGTCCACCCGGCTGCAAAGCACTTCCGGTCCGCGAGTGATGCATGACAGCGGCCGGGAGCCAGCTCCGCCTATCAGCGGCGGTGTGCCTGCCTTCTGCACCCGTGGGGGGATAGAGGGGCCCCGTGGGAGCTGCTGGATGCCAGCAGCTTCCTTGTGGGAGCTCCACAGCGCCCGCGGTCCTCTGCGGACTTCCAGGGCAAGAGCGGTAGGAGCCTCCACCTCATGCCGACCTCCTGGAAGTCCCCGTCGGCCTAGCTCGCGGGTCGGTCCCGCTGTTTTTTTTTTTACCTTCTTAATAAAAAAACTTTTTTTTTTTATGGTATTTTCCGAAGCCCCAAGCCCCCCTGCATTTGCACGAGCAAGGCCACCTCGGTGACTCCTACCGAAAGCGGCCGGGAGCCATCTCCGTGTACGAGCGGCGTGTGCGGCGTGTGCCTGCCTATTGCACCCGTGGGGGGATAGAGGAGCCTTGTGGAAGCTGTGCCAGCCCGGGGGCAGCCCTGTACGAGCTCCACAGCACCCGCGGCGAGTCCCGCCGTGTCCACCCGGCTGACAAGCACTTCCGGTCCGCGAGTGATGCATGACAGCGGCCGGGAGCCAGCTCCGCCTATTAGCGGCGGTGTGCCTGCCTTCTGCACCCGTGGGGGGATAGAGGGGCCCCGTGGGAGCTTGTGGATGCCGGCAGCTTCCTTGTGGGAGCTCCACAGCGCCCGCGGCGAGTCCCGTAGTTCACCCGCCCGACATGCACTTCCGGTCCGCGACGGACTTCCAGGGCTCAAGCGGTAGGTGCGGCCACCTCATGCCGACCTCCTGGAACTCCCCCTCGGCCTGGCTCGCGTGTCTGTCTTCATTCACGTTTTGGAGGAAAAACCCTATGAGGTTTTTATTTTGGCCTTCAGCCAAGCAGCAGTTCCAGGAGGCCGGGCATTTTGGCACCTCCCACCGGTGTAATTGGCGAGGTGACACTTTTAGGGGTGTGAACATCTCCTACGCCTGAAATACTGTGAGAGGGAGAACTTGCTCCGCCTCCCAAGTCCAACACTTCCAGGACGAGAGGAGGGCGGGAGGCGTTCCCGGCTTAGGCCGAATGCTGCTTCCACGGCGATAGCGGCACCAAGCCGCCCTCTCACGCCGCTGCCCTGGATGTCCCCGTCGGCCTCGCTCGCTGGTCGGATCCGGTGTTTTTTTACCTTCTTAATAAAAAAATATTTTTTTTTTTTATGTTATTTCCTGAAGCCCCAAGCCCACCTGCAGTTGCACGAGCAAGGCCACCTCGGCAACTCCTACCGAAAGCCGTGAACGAGGAAGTACAAACGGGAGCTGCTCCCGTTCCAAGCCGAGAAGGACTTCCATGGTGTGACCGGTAGGTAGTGGCACCTCCTGCCGTCCTCCTGGAAGTCCCCGTCGGCCTGGCTCACGGCTCGGTCCCGCTGTGAGTTTTACCTTCATAATAAAAAAACACTTTTTTTTTTTATGGTATTTTATGAAGTCCCAAGCCGACCTGCAGTTGCAGGAGCTCGGCCACCTCGGCAACTCCTACCGAAAGCCGTGAACGAGGAAGTACAAACGGGAGCTGCTCCCGTTCCAAGCCGAGAAGGACTTCCATGGTGTGACCGGTAGGTAGTGGCACCTCCTGCCGTCCTCCTGGAAGTCCCCGTCGGCCTCGCTCGCAGGTCTGTCTTCATTGACGTTTTGGAGAAAAAACCCTATGAGGTTTTTATTTTGGGCCTCAGCCGGGCAGCAGTTCCATGAGCCCGGGTACTTTGGCACCTTACCCCGGTGTATTTGAGGTGGTGACACTTTTAGGGGTGTGAATATCTCCTTCACCTGAAATCCTGTGAGAGGGCATCTAGGTTTTGAGTTCCAAGTCCCAACGGTTCTTCCTAGCGGGAAGTCCTAACCGTTCCTGGCCGAGAGTGACTTCCAGGGTTTGAGCAATAGGTACCGGCCTGCCCTCTCACGGTGCCTCCTGGAAGTCCCCGTCGGCCTCGTTCGCTGGTCGGTCCGCTGCACCTTAACTTCCATGAAAGAAGTTTGGTGCATTCTTTCTGGAGTCCCAGGCCGACCAGCAGTTGCAGGAGCTCGGCCAGCTCTGTGACTCCAACCGAGTACCGTGAAGGAGGACGTGCTGCACGTTCTTGCGGGAGCTGCACCTGGTCCAACCCGAGAAGGACTTCCATGGTGTGACCGGTATGTAGTGGCACGTCATGCCGGCCTCCTGGAAGTCCCCGTCGTCCTCGCTCGCTGGTCGGTCCGCTGCACCTGAACTTCCACGAAAGAACTTTGATGCATTCTTTCTGGAGTCCCAGGCCGACCAGCAGTTGCAGGAGCTCGGCCACCTTGGCGGCTCCAACCGAACACCTTGAAGGAGGACGTGCTGCACGTTCTAGCAGGAGCTGCACCTGGTTCAAACCGAGAAGGACTTCCATGGTGTCACCGGTATGTAGTGGCACGTCATGCCGGCCTCCTGGAAGTCCCCGTCGGCCTCGTTCGCTGGTCGGTCCGCTGCACCTGACTTTCCATGAAAGAACTGTGGTGCATTCTTTCTGAAGTCCCAGGCCGACCAGCAGTTGCAGGAGCTCGGCCACGGTGGTGAGTCCAACCGAGTACTGTGAAGGAGGACGTGCTACACGTTCTAGCGGGAGCTGTACCTGGTTCAACCCGAGAATGACTTCCATGGTGTGACCGGTATGTAGTGGCACGTCATGCCGGCCTCCTGGAAGTCCCCGTCGGCCTCGCTCGCAGGTCTGTCTTCATTGACGTTTTGGAGGAAAAACCCTATGAGGTTTTTATTTTGGGCTTCAGCCGGGCAGCAGTTCCAGGAGCCCGGGTACTTTGGCACCTTACCCCGGTGTATTTGAGGTGGTGACACTTTTAGGGGTGTGAATATCTCCTTCACCTGAAATCCTGTGAGAGGGCATTTCTGCTCCGCGTTCCAAGTCCTAACGGTTCTTCCTAGCGGGAAGTCCTAACCGTTCGTGGCCGAGAAGGACTTCCAGGGAGTGACCGGTATGTAGTGGCACGTCATGCCGGCCTCCTGGAAGTCCCCATCGGCCTTGCTCCCTGGTCGGTCCGCTGCACCTGAACTTCCACGAAAGAACTTTGGTACATTCTTTCTGGAGTCCCAGGCCGACCAGCAGTTGCAGGAGCTCGGCCACGGTGGTGAGTTCAACCGAGTACTGTGAAGGAGGACGTGCTGCACGTTCTAGCGGGAAGCTATACCTGGTTCAACCCGAGAAGGACTTCCATGGTGTGACCGGTATGTAGTGGCACGTCATGCCGGCCTCCTGGAAGTCCCCGTCGGCCTCGTTCGCTGGTCGGTCCGCTGCACCTGACTTTCCATGAAAGAACTGTGGTGCATTCTTTCTGAAGTCCCAGGCCGACCAGCAGTTGCAGGAGCTCGGCCACGGTGTTGAGTCCAACCGAGTACTGTGAAGGAGGACGTGCTACACGTTCTAGCGGGAGCTGTACCTGGTTCAACCCGAGAAGGACTTCCATGGTGTGACCGGTATGTAGTGGCACGTCATGCCGGCCTCCTGGAAGTCCCCGTCGGCCTCGTTCGCTGGTCGGTCCGCTGCACCTGACTTTCCATGAAAGAACTGTGGTGCATTCTTTCTGAAGTCCCAGGCCGACCAGCAGTTGCAGGAGCTCGGCCACGGTGTTGAGTCCAACCGAGTACTGTGAAGGAGGACGTGCTACACGTTCTAGCGGGAGCTGTACCTGGTTCAACCCGAGAAGGACTTCCATGGTGTGACCGGTATGTAGTGGCACGTCATGCCGGCCTCCTGGAAGTCCCCGTCGGCCTCGCTCGCAGGTCTGTCTTCATTGACGTTTTGGAGGAAAAACCCTATGAGGTTTTTATTTTGGGCTTCAGCCGGGCAGCAGTTCCAGGAGCCCGGGTACTTTGGCACCTTACCCCGGTGTATTTGAGGTGGTGACACTTTTTAGGGGTGTGAATATCTCCTTCACCTGAAATCCTGTGAGAGGGCATTTCTGCTCCGCGTTCCAAGTCCTAACGGTTCTTCCTAGCGGGAAGTCCTAACCGTTCGTGGCCGAGAAGGACTTCCAGGGAGTGACCGGTATGTAGTGGCACGTCATGCCGGCCTCCTGGAAGTCCCCATCGGCCTTGCTCCCTGGTCGGTCCGCTGCACCTGAACTTCCACGAAAGAACTTTGGTACATTCTTTCTGGAGTCCCAGGCCGACCAGCAGTTGCAGGAGCTCGGCCACGGTGGTGAGTTCAACCGAGTACTGTGAAGGAGGACGTGCTGCACGTTCTAGCGGGAGCTATACCTGGTTCAACCCGAGAAGGACTTCCATGGTGTGACCGGTATGTAGTGGCACGTCATGCCGGCCTCCTGGAAGTCCCCGTCGGCCTCGTTCGCTGGTCGGTCCGCTGCACCTGACTTTCCATGAAAGAACTGTGGTGCATTCTTTCTGAAGTCCCAGGCCGACCAGCAGTTGCAGGAGCTCGGCCACGGTGTTGAGTCCAACCGAGTACTGTGAAGGAGGACGTGCTACACGTTCTAGCGGGAGCTGTACCTGGTTCAACCCGAGAAGGACTTCCATGGTGTGACCGGTATGTAGTGGCACGTCATGCCGGCCTCCTGGAAGTCCCCGTCGGCCTCGTTCGCTGGTCGGTCCGCTGCACCTGACTTTCCATGAAAGAACTGTGGTGCATTCTTTCTGAAGTCCCAGGCCGACCAGCAGTTGCAGGAGCTCGGCCACGGTGTTGAGTCCAACCGAGTACTGTGAAGGAGGACGTGCTACACGTTCTAGCGGGAGCTGTACCTGGTTCAACCCGAGAAGGACTTCCATGGTGTGACCGGTATGTAGTGGCACGTCATGCCGGCCTCCTGGAAGTCCCCGTCGGCCTCGCTCGCAGGTCTGTCTTCATTGACGTTTTGGAGGAAAAACCCTATGAGGTTTTTATTTTGGGCTTCAGCCGGGCAGCAGTTCCAGGAGCCCGGGTACTTTGGCACCTTACCCCGGTGTATTTGAGGTGGTGACACTTTTAGGGGTGTGAATATCTCCTTCACCTGAAATCCTGTGAGAGGGCATTTCTGCTCCGCGTTCCAAGTCCTAACGGTTCTTCCTAGCGGGAAGTCCTAACCGTTCGTGGCCGAGAAGGACTTCCAGGGAGTGACCGGTATGTAGTGGCACGTCATGCCGGCCTCCTGGAAGTCCCCATCGGCCTTGCTCCCTGGTCGGTCCGCTGCACCTGAACTTCCACGAAAGAACTTTGGTACATTCTTTCTGGAGTCCCAGGCCGACCAGCAGTTGCAGGAGCTCGGCCACGGTGGTGAGTTCAACCGAGTACTGTGAAGGAGGACGTGCTGCACGTTCTAGCGGGAGCTATACCTGGTTCAACCCGAGAAGGACTTCCATGGTGTGACCGGTATGTAGTGGCACGTCATGCCGGCCTCCTGGAAGTCCCCGTCGGCCTCGTTCGCTGGTCGGTCCGCTGCACCTGACTTTCCATGAAAGAACTGTGGTGCATTCTTTCTGAAGTCCCAGGCCGACCAGCAGTTGCAGGAGCTCGGCCACGGTGTTGAGTCCAACCGAGTACTGTGAAGGAGGACGTGCTACACGTTCTAGCGGGAGCTGTACCTGGTTCAACCCGAGAAGGACTTCCATGGTGTGACCGGTATGTAGTGGCACGTCATGCCGGCCTCCTGGAAGTCCCCGTCGGCCTCGCTCGCAGGTCTGTCTTCATTGACGTTTTGGAGGAAAAACCCTATGAGGTTTTTATTTTGGGCTTCAGCCGGGCAGCAGTTCCAGGAGCCCGGGTACTTTGGCACCTTACCCCGGTGTATTTGAGGTGGTGACACTTTTAGGGGTGTGAATATCTCCTTCACCTGAAATCCTGTGAGAGGGCATTTCTGCTCCGCGTTCCAAGTCCTAACGGTTCTTCCTAGCGGGAAGTCCTAACCGTTCGTGGCCGAGAAGGACTTCCAGGGAGTGACCGGTATGTAGTGGCACGTCATGCCGGCCTCCTGGAAGTCCCCATCGGCCTTGCTCCCTGGTCGGTCCGCTGCACCTGAACTTCCACGAAAGAACTTTGGTACATTCTTTCTGGAGTCCCAGGCCGACCAGCAGTTGCAGGAGCTCGGCCACGGTGGTGAGTTCAACCGAGTACTGTG
>NW_027463251.1:0-30324 GCF_050947455.1 Rhinoderma darwinii | reverse complement strand
GCTCGCCTGGGAAACATGCAGAGAAGTCCAAGATAGTGTTTTTTAGACTGGCTGCCACGAGCTGAATCGAATGCAGCCAAGAGCGAGCGTCTAGGACTTACGGTTCAGGAGTTATTCACAGAAACATGGTTCTTTTACTGCCAGCCGCGAAAGCGAAAATAACCAAGATCGAGCGTCTAGGATTTACTTGTCAATAACTCGCCTGGGAAACATCCAGAGAAGTCAAACACAGTGCTCCTATACTAATTGCCAGGCGCAGAGACGAATGCCGCCAAGATCGAGCGTCTAGGACTTACGGTTCAAGAATTAGCTTTAGAAACATTTGCCTTAGGAACATGCAGAGAAGTCCAAGATAGTGTTTTTTAGACTGGCTGCCACGAGCTGAATCAAATGCAGCCAAGAGCGAGCGTCTGTGACTTACGGTTCAGGAGTTATTCACAGAAACATGGTTCTGAACATGCTGCCAATTGCTCGCCTGGGAAACATGCAGAGAAGTCCAAGATAGTGTTTTTTAGACTGGCTGCCACGAGCTGAATCGAATGCAGCCAAGAGCGAGCGTCTAGGACTTACGGTTCAGGAGTTATTCACAGAAACATGGTTCTGAACATGCTGCCAATTGCTCGCCTGGGAAACATGCAGAGAAGTCCAAGATAGTGTTTTTTAGACTGGCTGCCACGAGCTGAATCGAATGCAGCCAAGAGCGAGCGTCTAGGACTTACGGTTCAGGAGTTATTCACAGAAACATGGTTCTTTTACTGCCAGCCGCGAAAGCGAAAATAACCAAGATCGAGCGTCTAGGATTTACTTGTCAATAACTCGCCTGGGAAACATCCAGAGAAGTCAAACACAGTGCTCCTATACTAATTGCCAGGCGCTGAGACGAATGGCGCCAAGATCGAGCGTCTAGGACTTACGGTTCAAGAATTAGCTTTAGAAACATTTGCCTTAGGAACATGCAGAGAAGTCCAAGATAGTGTTTTTTAGACTGGCTGCCACGAGCTGAATCGAATGCAGCCAAGAGCGAGCGTCTGTGACTTACGGTTCAGGAGTTATTCACAGAAACATGGTTCTGAACATGCTGCCAATTGCTCGCCTGGGAAACATGCAGAGAAGTCCAAGATAGTGTTTTTTAGACTGGCTGCCACGAGCTGAATCGAATGCAGCCAAGAGCGAGCGTCTAGGACTTACGGTTCAGGAGTTATTCACAGAAACATGGTTCTGAACATGCTGCCAATTGCTCGCCTGGGAAACATGCAGAGAAGTCCAAGATAGTGTTTTTTTAGACTGGCTGCCACGAGCTGAATCGAATGCAGCCAAGAGCGAGCGTCTAGGACTTACGGTTCAGGAGTTATTCACAGAAACATGGTTCTGAACATGCTGCCAATTGCTCGCCTGGGAAACATGCAGAGAAGTCCAAGATAGTGTTTTTTAGACTGGCTGCCACGAGCTGAATCGAATGCAGCCAAGAGCGAGCGTCTAGGACTTACGGTTCAGGAGTTATTCACAGAAACATGGTTCTGAACATGCTGCCAATTGCTCGCCTGGGAAACATGCAGAGAAGTCCAAGATAGTGTTTTTTAGACTGGCTGCCACGAGCTGAATCGAATGCAGCCAAGAGCGAGCGTCTAGGACTTACGGTTCAGGAGTTATTCACAGAAACATGGTTCTTTTACTGCCAGCCGCGGAAGCGAAAATAACCAAGATCGAGCGTCTAGGATTTACTTGTCAATAACTCGCCTGGGAAACATCCAGAGAAGTCAAACACAGTGCTCCTATACTAATTGCCAGGCGCTGAGACGAATGCCGCCAAGATCGAGCGTCTAGGACTTACGGTTCAAGAATTAGCTTTAGAAACATTTGCCTTAGGAACATGCAGAGAAGTCCAAGATAGTGTTTTTTAGACTGGCTGCCACGAGCTGAATCGAATGCAGCCAAGAGCGAGCGTCTAGGACTTACGGTTCAGGAGTTATTCACAGAAACATGGTTCTGAACATGCTGCCAATTGCTCGCCTGGGAAACATGCAGAGAAGTCCAAGATAGTGTTTTTTAGACTGGCTGCCACGAGCTGAATCGAATGCAGCCAAGAGCGAGCGTCTAGGACTTACGGTTCAGGAGTTATTCACAGAAACATGGTTCTGAACATGCTGCCAATTGCTCGCCTGGGAAACATGCAGAGAAGTCCAAGATAGTGTTTTTTAGACTGGCTGCCACGAGCTGAATCGAATGCAGCCAAGAGCGAGCGTCTAGGACTTACGGTTCAGGAGTTATTCACAGAAACATGGTTCTTTTACTGCCAGCCGCGAAAGCGAAAATAACCAAGATCGAGCGTCTAGGATTTACTTGTCAATAACTTGCCTGGGAAACATCCAGAGAAGTCAAACACAGTGCTCCTATACTAATTGCCAGGCGCTGAGACGAATGCCGCCAAGATCGAGCGTCTAGGACTTACGGTTCAAGAATTAGCTTTAGAAACATTTGCCTTAGGAACATGCAGAGAAGTCCAAGATAGTGTTTTTTTAGACTGGCTGCCACGAGCTGAATCGAATGCAGCCAAGAGCGAGCGTCTGTGACTTACGGTTCAGGAGTTATTCACAGAAACATGGTTCTGAACATGCTGCCAATTGCTCGCCTGGGAAACATGCAGAGAAGTCCAAGATAGTGTTTTTTAGACTGGCTGCCACGAGCTGAATCGAATGCAGCCAAGAGCGAGCGTCTAGGACTTACGGTTCAGGAGTTATTCACAGAAACATGGTTCTGAACATGCTGCCAATTGCTCGCCTGGGAAACATGCAGAGAAGTCCAAGATAGTGTTTTTTAGACTGGCTGCACGAGCTGAATCGAATGCAGCCAAGAGCGAGCGTCTAGGACTTACGGTTCAGGAGTTATTCACAGAAACATGGTTCTGAACATGCTGCCAATTGCTCGCCTGGGAAACATGCAGAGAAGTCCAAGATAGTGTTTTTTAGACTGGCTGCCACGAGCTGAATCGAATGCAGCCAAGAGCGAGCGTCTAGGACTTACGGTTCAGGAGTTATTCACAGAAACATGGTTCTGAACATGCTGCCAATTGCTCGCCTGGGAAACATGCAGAGAAGTCCAAGATAGTGTTTTTTAGACTGGCTGCCACGAGCTGAATCGAATGCAGCCAAGAGCGAGCGTCTAGGACTTACGGTTCAGGAGTTATTCACAGAAACATGGTTCTGAACATGCTGCCAATTGCTCGCCTGGGAAACATGCAGAGAAGTCCAAGATAGTGTTTTTTAGACTGGCTGCCACGAGCTGAATCGAATGCAGCCAAGAGGCGAGCGTCTAGGACTTACGGTTCAGGAGTTATTCACAGAAACATGGTTCTGAACATGCTGCCAATTGCTCGCCTGGGAAACATGCAGAGAAGTCCAAGATAGTGTTTTTTAGACTGGCTGCCACGAGCTGAATCGAATGCAGCCAAGAGCGAGCGTCTGTGACTTACGGTTCAGGAGTTATTCACAGAAACATGGTTCTGAACATGCTGCCAATTGCTCGCCTGGGAAACATGCAGAGAAGTCCAAGATAGTGTTTTTTAGACTGGCTGCCACGAGCTGAATCGAATGCAGCCAAGAGCGAGCGTCTAGGACTTACGGTTCAGGAGTTATTCACAGAAACATGGTTCTGAACATGCTGCCAATTGCTCGCCTGGGAAACATGCAGAGAAGTCCAAGATAGTGTTTTTTAGACTGGCTGCCACGAGCTGAATCGAATGCAGCCAAGAGCGAGCGTCTAGGACTTACGGTTCAGGAGTTATTCACAGAAACATGGTTCTGAACATGCTGCCAATTGCTCGTCTGGGAAACATGCAGAGAAGTCCAAGATAGTGTTTTTTAGACTGGCTGCCACGAGCTGAATCGAATGCAGCCAAGAGCGAGCGTCTAGGACTTACGGTTCAGGAGTTATTCACAGAAACATGGTTCTTTTACTGCCAGCCGCGAAAGCGAAAATAACCAAGATCGAGCGTCTAGGATTTACTTGTCAATAACTCGCCTGGGAAACATCCAGAGAAGTCAAACACAGTGCTCCTATACTAATTGCCAGGCGCTGAGACGAATGCCGCCAAGATCGAGCGTCTAGGACTTACGGTTCAAGAATTAGCTTTAGAAACATTTGCCTTAGGAACATGCAGAGAAGTCCAAGATAGTGTTTTTTAGACTGGCTGCCACGAGCTGAATCGAATGCAGCCAAGAGCGAGCGTCTGTGACTTACGGTTCAGGAGTTATTCACAGAAACATGGTTCTGAACATGCTGCCAATTGCTCGCCTGGGAAACATGCAGAGAAGTCCAAGATAGTGTTTTTTAGACTGGCTGCCACGAGCTGAATCGAATGCAGCCAAGAGCGAGCGTCTAGGACTTACGGTTCAGGAGTTATTCACAGAAACATGGTTCTGAACATGCTGCCAATTGCTCGCCTGGGAAACATGCAGAGAAGTCCAAGATAGTGTTTTTTAGACTGGCTGCCACGAGCTGAATCGAATGCAGCCAAGAGCGAGCGTCTAGGACTTACGGTTCAGGAGTTATTCACAGAAACATGGTTCTGAACATGCTGCCAATTGCTCGCCTGGGAAACATGCAGAGAAGTCCAAGATAGTGTTTTTTAGACTGGCTGCCACGAGCTGAATCGAATGCAGCCAAGAGCGAGCGTCTAGGACTTACGGTTCAGGAGTTATTCACAGAAACATGGTTCTGAACATGGTGCGAATTGCTCGCCTGGGAAACATGCAGAGAAGTCCAAGATAGTGTTTTTTAGACTGGCTGCCACGAGCTGAATCGAATGCAGCCAAGAGCGAGCGTCTAGGACTTACGGTTCAGGAGTTATTCACAGAAACATGGTTCTTTTACTGCCAGCCGCGAAAGCGAAAATAACCAAGATCGAGCGTCTAGGATTTACTTGTCAATAACTCGCCTGGGAAACATCCAGAGAAGTCAAACACAGTGCTCCTATACTAATTGCCAGGCGCTGAGACGAATGCCGCCAAGATCGAGCGTCTAGGACTTACGGTTCAAGAATTAGCTTTAGAAACATTTGCCTTAGGAACATGCAGAGAAGTCCAAGATAGTGTTTTTTAGACTGGCTGCCACGAGCTGAATCGAATGCAGCCAAGAGCGAGCGTCTGTGACTTACGGTTCAGGAGTTATTCACAGAAACATGGTTCTGAACATGCTGCCAATTGCTCGCCTGGGAAACATGCAGAGAAGTCCAAGATAGTGTTTTTTAGACTGGCTGCCACGAGCTGAATCGAATGCAGCCAAGAGCGAGCGCCTAGGACTTACGGTTCAGGAGTTATTCACAGAAACATGGTTCTGAACATGCTGCCAATTGCTCGCCTGGGAAACATGCAGAGAAGTCCAAGATAGTGTTTTTTAGACTGGCTGCCACGAGCTGAATCGAATGCAGCCAAGAGCGAGCGTCTAGGACTTACGGTTCAGGAGTTATTCACAGAAACATGGTTCTGAACATGCTGCCAATTGCTCGCCTGGGAAACATGCAGAGAAGTCCAAGATAGTGTTTTTTAGACTGGCTGCCACGAGCTGAATCGAATGCAGCCAAGAGCGAGCGTCTAGGACTTACGGTTCAGGAGTTATTCACAGAAACATGGTTCTGAACATGCTGCCAATTGCTCGCCTGGGAAACATGCAGAGAAGTCCAAGATAGTGTTTTTTAGACTGGCTGCCACGAGCTGAATCGAATGCAGCCAAGAGCGAGCGTCTAGGACTTACGGTTCAGGAGTTATTCACAGAAACATGGTTCTGAACATGCTGCCAATTGCTCGCCTGGGAAACAAGCACAGAAGTCCAAGATAGTGTTTTTTAGACTGGCTGCCACGAGCTGAATCGAATGCAGCCAAGAGCGAGCGTCTAGGACTTACGGTTCAGGAGTTATTCACAGAAACATGGTTCTTTTACTGCCAGCCGCGAAAGCGAAAATAACCAAGATCGAGCGTCTAGGATTTACTTGTCAATAACTCGCCTGGGAAACATCCAGAGAAGTCAAACACAGTGCTCCTATACTAATTGCCTGGCGCTGAGACGAATGCCGCCAAGATCGAGCGTCTAGGACTTACGGTTCAAGAATTAGCTTTAGAAACATTTGCCTTAGGAACATGCAGAGAAGTCCAAGATAGTGTTTTTTAGACTGGCTGCCACGAGCTGAATCGAATGCAGCCAAGAGCGAGCGTCTAGGACTTACGGTTCAGGAGTTATTCACAGAAACATGGTTCTGAACATGCTGCCAATTGCTCGCCTGGGAAACATGCAGAGAAGTCCAAGATAGTGTTTTTTAGACTGGCTGCCACGAGCTGAATCGAATGCAGCCAAGAGCGAGCGTCTAGGACTTACGGTTCAGGAGTTATTCACAGAAACATGGTTCTTTTACTGCCAGCCGCGAAAGCGAAAATAACCAAGATCGAGCGTCTAGGATTTACTTGTCAATAACTCGCCTGGGAAACATCCAGAGAAGTCAAACACAGTGCTCCTATACTAATTGCCAGGCGCTGAGACGAATGCCGCCAAGATCGAGCGTCTAGGACTTACGGTTCAAGAATTAGCTTTAGAAACATTTGCCTTAGGAACATGCAGAGAAGTCCAAGATAGTGTTTTTTAGACTGGCTGCCACGAGCTGAATCGAATGCAGCCAAGAGCGAGCGTCTGTGACTTACGGTTCAGGAGTTATTCACAGAAACATGGTTCTGAACATGCTGCCAATTGCTCGCCTGGGAAACATGCAGAGAAGTCCAAGATAGTGTTTTTTAGACTGGCTGCCACGAGCTGAATCGAATGCAGCCAAGAGCGAGCGTCTAGGACTTACGGTTCAGGAGTTATTCACAGAAACATGGTTCTGAACATGCTGCCAATTGCTCGCCTGGGAAACATGCAGAGAAGTCCAAGATAGTGTTTTTTAGACTGGCTGCCACGAGCTGAATCGAATGCAGCCAAGAGCGAGCGTCTAGGACTTACGGTTCAGGAGTTATTCACAGAAACATGGTTCTGAACATGCTGCCAATTGCTCGCCTGGGAAACATGCAGAGAAGTCCAAGATAGTGTTTTTTAGACTGGCTGCCACGAGCTGAATCGAATGCAGCCAAGAGCGAGCGTCTAGGACTTACGGTTCAGGAGTTATTCACAGAAACATGGTTCTTTTACTGCCAGCCGCGAAAGCGAAAATAACCAAGATCGAGCGTCTAGGATTTACTTGTCAATAACTCGCCTGGGAAACATCCAGAGAAGTCAAACACAGTGCTCCTATACTAATTGCCAGGCGCTGAGACGAATGCCGCCAAGATCGAGCGTCTAGGACTTACGGTTCAAGAATTAGCTTTAGAAACATTTGCCTTAGGAACATGCAGAGAAGTCCAAGATAGTGTTTTTTAGACTGGCTGCCACGAGCTGAATCGAATGCAGCCAAGAGCGAGCGTCTGTGACTTACGGTTCAGGAGTTATTCACAGAAACATGGTTCTGAACATGCTGCCAATTGCTCGCCTGGGAAACATGCAGAGAAGTCCAAGATAGTGTTTTTTAGACTGGCTGCCACGAGCTGAATCGAATGCAGCCAAGAGCGAGCGTCTAGGACTTACGGTTCAGGAGTTATTCACAGAAACATGGTTCTGAACATGCTGCCAATTGCTCGCCTGGGAAACATGCAGAGAAGTCCAAGATAGTGTTTTTTAGACTGGCTGCCACGAGCTGAATCGAATGCAGCCAAGAGCGAGCGTCTAGGACTTACGGTTCAGGAGTTATTCACAGAAACATGGTTCTGAACATGCTGCCAATTGCTCGCCTGGGAAACATGCAGAGAAGTCCAAGATAGTGTTTTTTAGACTGGCTGCCACGAGCTGAATCGAATGCAGCCAAGAGCGAGCGTCTAGGACTTACGGTTCAGGAGTTATTCACAGAAACATGGTTCTGAACATGCTGCCAATTGCTCGCCTGGGAAACATGCAGAGAAGTCCAAGATAGTGTTTTTTAGACTGGCTGCCACGAGCTGAATCGAATGCAGCCAAGAGCGAGCGTCTAGGACTTACGGTTCAGGAGTTATTCACAGAAACATGGTTCTGAACATGCTGCCAATTGCTCGCCTGGGAAACATGCAGAGAAGTCCAAGATAGTGTTTTTTAGACTGGCTGCCACGAGCTGAATCGAATGCAGCCAAGAGCGAGCGTCTAGGACTTACGGTTCAGGAGTTATTCACAGAAACATGGTTCTGAACATGCTGCCAATTGCTCGCCTGGGAAACAAGCAGAGAAGTCCAAGATAGTGTTTTTTAGACTGGCTGCCACGAGCTGAATCGAATGCAGCCAAGAGCGAGCGTCTAGGACTTACGGTTCAGGAGTTATTCACAGAAACATGGTTCTTTTACTGCCAGCCGCGAAAGCGAAAATAACCAAGATCGAGCGTCTAGGATTTACTTGTCAATAACTCGCCTGGGAAACATCCAGAGAAGTCAAACACAGTGCTCCTATACTAATTGCCTGTCGCTGAGACGAATGCCGCCAAGATCGAGCGTCTAGGACTTACGGTTCAAGAATTAGCTTTAGAAACATTTGCCTTAGGAACATGCAGAGAAGTCCAAGATAGTGTTTTTTAGACTGGCTGCCACGAGCTGAATCGAATGCAGCCAAGAGCGAGCGTCTGTGACTTACGGTTCAGGAGTTATTCACAGAAACATGGTTCTGAACATGCTGCCAATTGCTCGCCTGGGAAACATGCAGAGAAGTCCAAGATAGTGTTTTTTAGACTGGCTGCCACGAGCTGAATCGAATGCAGCCAAGAGCGAGCGTCTAGGACTTACGGTTCAGGAGTTATTCACAGAAACATGGTTCTTTTACTGCCAGCCGCGAAAGCGAAAATAACCAAGATCGAGCGTCTAGGATTTACTTGTCAATAACTCGCCTGGGAAACATCCAGAGAAGTCAAACACAGTGCTCCTATACTAATTGCCAGGCGCTGAGACGAATGCCGCCAAGATCGAGCGTCTAGGACTTACGGTTCAAGAATTAGCTTTAGAAACATTTGCCTTAGGAACATGCAGAGAAGTCCAAGATAGTGTTTTTTAGACTGGCTGCCACGAGCTGAATCGAATGCAGCCAAGAGCGAGCGTCTGTGACTTACGGTTCAGGAGTTATTCACAGAAACATGGTTCTGAACATGCTGCCAATTGCTCGCCTGGGAAACATGCAGAGAAGTCCAAGATAGTGTTTTTTAGACTGGCTGCCACGAGCTGAATCGAATGCAGCCAAGAGCGAGCGTCTAGGACTTACGGTTCAGGAGTTATTCACAGAAACATGGTTCTGAACATGCTGCCAATTGCTCGCCTGGGAAACATGCAGAGAAGTCCAAGATAGTGTTTTTTAGACTGGCTGCCACGAGCTGAATCGAATGCAGCCAAGAGCGAGCGTCTAGGACTTACGGTTCAGGAGTTATTCACAGAAACATGGTTCTGAACATGCTGCCAATTGCTCGCCTGGGAAACATGCAGAGAAGTCCAAGATAGTGTTTTTTAGACTGGCTGCCACGAGCTGAATCGAATGCAGCCAAGAGCGAGCGTCTAGGACTTACGGTTCAGGAGTTATTCACAGAAACATGGTTCTGAACATGCTGCCAATTGCTCGCCTGGGAAACATGCAGAGAAGTCCAAGATAGTGTTTTTTAGACTGGCTGCCACGAGCTGAATCGAATGCAGCCAAGAGCGAGCGTCTAGGACTTACGGTTCAGGAGTTATTCACAGAAACATGGTTCTGAACATGCTGCCAATTGCTCGCCTGGGAAACATGCAGAGAAGTCCAAGATAGTGTTTTTTAGACTGGCTGCCACGAGCTGAATCGAATGCAGCCAAGAGCGAGCGTCTAGGACTTACGGTTCAGGAGTTATTCACAGAAACATGGTTCTGAACATGCTGCCAATTGCTCGCCTGGGAAACATGCAGAGAAGTCCAAGATAGTGTTTTTTAGACTGGCTGCCACGAGCTGAATCGAATGCAGCCAAGAGCGAGCGTCTAGGACTTACGGTTCAGGAGTTATTCACAGAAACATGGTTCTGAACATGCTGCCAATTGCTCGCCTGGGAAACAAGCAGAGAAGTCCAAGATAGTGTTTTTTAGACTGGCTGCCACGAGCTGAATCGAATGCAGCCAAGAGCGAGCGTCTAGGACTTACGGTTCAGGAGTTATTCACAGAAACATGGTTCTTTTACTGCCAGCCGCGAAAGCGAAAATAACCAAGATCGAGCGTCTAGGATTTACTTGTCAATAACTCGCCTGGGAAACATCCAGAGAAGTCAAACACAGTGCTCCTATACTAATTGCCTGTCGCTGAGACGAATGCCGCCAAGATCGAGCGTCTAGGACTTACGGTTCAAGAATTAGCTTTAGAAACATTTGCCTTAGGAACATGCAGAGAAGTCCAAGATAGTGTTTTTTAGACTGGCTGCCACGAGCTGAATCGAATGCAGCCAAGAGCGAGCGTCTGTGACTTACGGTTCAGGAGTTATTCACAGAAACATGGTTCTGAACATGCTGCCAATTGCTCGCCTGGGAAACATGCAGAGAAGTCCAAGATAGTGTTTTTTAGACTGGCTGCCACGAGCTGAATCGAATGCAGCCAAGAGCGAGCGTCTAGGACTTACGGTTCAGGAGTTATTCACAGAAACATGGTTCTTTTACTGCCAGCCGCGAAAGCGAAAATAACCAAGATCGAGCGTCTAGGATTTACTTGTCAATAACTCGCCTGGGAAACATCCAGAGAAGTCAAACACAGTGCTCCTATACTAATTGCCAGGCGCTGAGACGAATGCCGCCAAGATCGAGCGTCTAGGACTTACGGTTCAAGAATTAGCTTTAGAAACATTTGCCTTAGGAACATGCAGAGAAGTCCAAGATAGTGTTTTTTAGACTGGCTGCCACGAGCTGAATCGAATGCAGCCAAGAGCGAGCGTCTGTGACTTACGGTTCAGGAGTTATTCACAGAAACATGGTTCTGAACATGCTGCCAATTGCTCGCCTGGGAAACATGCAGAGAAGTCCAAGATAGTGTTTTTTAGACTGGCTGCCACGAGCTGAATCGAATGCAGCCAAGAGCGAGCGTCTAGGACTTACGGTTCAGGAGTTATTCACAGAAACATGGTTCTGAACATGCTGCCAATTGCTCGCCTGGGAAACATGCAGAGAAGTCCAAGATAGTGTTTTTTAGACTGGCTGCCACGAGCTGAATCGAATGCAGCCAAGAGCGAGCGTCTAGGACTTACGGTTCAGGAGTTATTCACAGAAACATGGTTCTGAACATGCTGCCAATTGCTCGCCTGGGAAACATGCAGAGAAGTCCAAGATAGTGTTTTTTAGACTGGCTGCCACGAGCTGAATCGAATGCAGCCAAGAGCGAGCGTCTAGGACTTACGGTTCAGGAGTTATTCACAGAAACATGGTTCTGAACATGCTGCCAATTGCTCGCCTGGGAAACATGCAGAGAAGTCCAAGATAGTGTTTTTTAGACTGGCTGCCACGAGCTGAATCGAATGCAGCCAAGAGCGAGCGTCTAGGACTTACGGTTCAGGAGTTATTCACAGAAACATGGTTCTTTTACTGCCAGCCGCGAAAGCGAAAATAACCAAGATCGAGCGTCTAGGATTTACTTGTCAATAACTCGCCTGGGAAACATCCAGAGAAGTCAAACACAGTGCTCCTATACTAATTGCCAGGCGCTGAGACGAATGCCGCCAAGATCGAGCGTCTAGGACTTACGGTTCAAGAATTAGCTTTAGAAACATTTGCCTTAGGAACATGCAGAGAAGTCCAAGATAGTGTTTTTTAGACTGGCTGCCACGAGCTGAATCGAAAGCAGCCAAGAGCGAGCGTCTGTGACTTACGGTTCAGGAGTTATTCACAGAAACATGGTTCTGAACATGCTGCCAATTGCTCGCCTGGGAAACATGCAGAGAAGTCCAAGATAGTGTTTTTTAGACTGGCTGCCACGAGCTGAATCGAATGCAGCTAAGAGCGAGCGTCTAGGACTTACGGTTCAGGAGTTATTCACAGAAACATGGTTCTGAACATGCTGCCAATTGCTCGCCTGGGAAACATGCAGAGAAGTCCAAGATAGTGTTTTTTAGACTGGCTGCCACGAGCTGAATCGAATGCAGCCAAGAGCGAGCGTCTAGGACTTACGGTTCAGGAGTTATTCACAGAAACATGGTTCTGAACATGCTGCCAATTGCTCGCCTGGGAAACATGCAGAGAAGTCCAAGATAGTGTTTTTTAGACTGGCTGCCACGAGCTGAATCGAATGCAGCCAAGAGCGAGCGTCTAGGACTTACGGTTCAGGAGTTATTCACAGAAACATGGTTCTGAACATGCTGCCAATTGCTCGCCTGGGAAACATGCAGAGAAGTCCAAGATAGTGTTTTTTAGACTGGCTGCCACGAGCTGAATCGAATGCAGCCAAGAGCGAGCGTCTAGGACTTACGGTTCAGGAGTTATTCACAGAAACATGGTTCTTTTACTGCCAGCCGCGAAAGCGAAAATAACCAAGATCGAGCGTCTAGGATTTACTTGTCAATAACTCGCCTGGGAAACATCCAGAGAAGTCAAACACAGTGCTCCTATACTAATTGCCAGGCGCTGAGACGAATGCCGCCAAGATCGAGCGTCTAGGACTTACGGTTCAAGAATTAGCTTTAGAAACATTTGCCTTAGGAACATGCAGAGAAGTCCAAGATAGTGTTTTTTAGACTGGCTGCCACGAGCTGAATCGAAAGCAGCCAAGAGCGAGCGTCTGTGACTTACGGTTCAGGAGTTATTCACAGAAACATGGTTCTGAACATGCTGCCAATTGCTCGCCTGGGAAACATGCAGAGAAGTCCAAGATAGTGTTTTTTAGACTGGCTGCCACGAGCTGAATCGAATGCAGCCAAGAGCGAGCGTCTAGGACTTACGGTTCAGGAGTTATTCACAGAAACATGGTTCTGAACATGCTGCCAATTGCTCGCCGGGGAAACATGCAGAGAAGTCCAAGATAGTGTTTTTTAGACTGGCTGCCACGAGCTGAATCGAATGCAGCCAAGAGCGAGCGTCTAGGACTTACGGTTCAGGAGTTATTCACAGAAACATGGTTCTGAACATGCTGCCAATTGCTCGCCTGGGAAACATGCAGAGAAGTCCAAGATAGTGTTTTTTAGACTGGCTGCCACGAGCTGAATCGAATGCAGCCAAGAGCGAGCGTCTAGGACTTACGGTTCAGGAGTTATTCACAGAAACATGGTTCTTTTACTGCCAGCCGCGAAAGCGAAAATAACCAAGATCGAGCGTCTAGGATTTACTTGTCAATAACTCGCCTGGGAAACATCCAGAGAAGTCAAACACAGTGCTCCTATACTAATTGCCAGGCGCTGAGACGAATGCCGCCAAGATCGAGCGTCTAGGACTTACGGTTCAAGAATTAGCTTTAGAAACATTTGCCTTAGGAACATGCAGAGAAGTCCAAGATAGTGTTTTTTAGACTGGCTGCCACGAGCTGAATCGAATGCAGCCAAGAGCGAGCGTCTAGGACTTACGGTTCAGGAGTTATTCACAGAAACATGGTTCTGAACATGCTGCCAATTGCTCGCCTGGGAAACATGCAGAGAAGTCCAAGATAGTGTTTTTTAGACTGGCTGCCACGAGCTGAATCGAATGCAGCCAAGAGCGAGCGTCTAGGACTTACGGTTCAGGAGTTATTCACAGAAACATGGTTCTTTTACTGCCAGCCGCGAAAGCGAAAATAACCAAGATCGAGCGTCTAGGATTTACTTGTCAATAACTCGCCTGGGAAACATCCAAAGAAGTCAAACACAGTGCTCCTATACTAATTGCCAGGCGCTGAGACGAATGCCGCCAAGATCGAGCGTCTAGGACTTACGGTTCAAGAATTAGCTTTAGAAACATTTGCCTTAGGAACATGCAGAGAAGTCCAAGATAGTGTTTTTTAGACTGGCTGCCACGAGCTGAATCGAATGCAGCCAAGAGCGAGCGTCTGTGACTTACGGTTCAGGAGTTATTCACAGAAACATGGTTCTGAACATGCTGCCAATTGCTCGCCTGGGAAACATGCAGAGAAGTCCAAGATAGTGTTTTTTAGACTGGCTGCCACGAGCTGAATCGAATGCAGCCAAGAGTGAGCGTCTAGGACTTACGGTTCAGGAGTTATTCACAGAAACATGGTTCTGAACATGCTGCCAATTGCTCGCCTGGGAAACATGCAGAGAAGTCCAAGATAGTGTTTTTTAGTCTGGCTGCCACGAGCTGAATCGAATGCAGCCAAGAGCGAGCGTCTAGGACTTACGGTTCAGGAGTTATTCACAGAAACATGGTTCTGAACATGCTGCCAATTGCTCGCCTGGGAAACATGCAGAGAAGTCCAAGATAGTGTTTTTTAGACTGGCTGCCACGAGCTGAATCGAATGCAGCCAAGAGCGAGCGTCTAGGACTTACGGTTCAGGAGTTATTCACAGAAACATGGTTCTGAACATGCTGCCAATTGCTCGCCTGGGAAACATGCAGAGAAGTCCAAGATAGTGTTTTTTAGACTGGCTGCCACGAGCTGAATCGAATGCAGCCAAGAGCGAGCGTCTAGGACTTACGGTTCAGGAGTTATTCACAGAAACATGGTTCTTTTACTGCCAGCCGCGAAAGCGAAAATAACCAAGATCGAGCGTCTAGGATTTACTTGTCAATAACTCGCCTGGGAAACATCCAGAGAAGTCAAACACAGTGCTCCTATACTAATTGCCAGGCGCTGAGACGCATGCCGCCAAGATCGAGCGTCTAGGACTTACGGTTCAAGAATTAGCTTTAGAAACATTTGCCTTAGGAACATGCAGAGAAGTCCAAGATAGTGTTTTTTAGACTGGCTGCCACGAGCTGAATCGAATGCAGCCAAGAGCGAGCGTCTGTGACTTACGGTTCAGGAGTTATTCACAGAAACATGGTTCTGAACATGCTGCCAATTGCTCGCCTGGGAAACATGCAGATAAGTCCAAGATAGTGTTTTTTAGACTTGCTGCCACGAGCTGAATCGAATGCAGCCAAGAGCGAGCGTCTAGGACTTACGGTTCAGGAGTTATTCACAGAAACATGGTTCTGAACATGCTGCCAATTGCTCGCCTGGGAAACATGCAGAGAAGTCCAAGATAGTGTTTTTTAGACTGGCTGCCACGAGCTGAATCGAATGCAGCCAAGAGCGAGCGTCTAGGACTTACGGTTCAGGAGTTATTCACAGAAACATGGTTCTGAACATGCTGCCAATTGCTCGCCTGGGAAACATGCAGAGAAGTCCAAGATAGTGTTTTTTAGACTGGCTGCCACGAGCTGAATCGAATGCAGCCAAGAGCGAGCGTCTAGGACTTACGGTTCAGGAGTTATTCACAGAAACATGGTTCTTTTACTGCCAGCCGCGAAAGCGAAAATAACCAAGATCGAGCGTCTAGGATTTATTTGTCAATAACTCGCCTGGGAAACATCCAGAGAAGTCAAACACAGTGCTCCTATACTAATTGCCAGGCGCTGAGACGAATGCCGCCAAGATCGAGCGTCTAGGACTTACGGTTAAGGAATTAGCCTCAGAAACATGGTTCTGAACATGCTGCCAATTGCTCGCCTGGGAAACATGCAGAGAAGTCCAAGATAGTGTTTTTTAGACTGGCTGCCACGAGCTGAATCGAATGCAGCCAAGAGCGAGCGTCTAGGACTTACGGTTCAGGAGTTATTCACAGAAACATGGTTCTGAACATGCTGCCAATTGCTCGCCTGGGAAACATGCAGAGAAGTCCAAGATAGTGTTTTTTAGACTGGCTGCCACGAGCTGAATCGAATGCAGCCAAGAGCGAGCGTCTGTGACTTACGGTTCAGGAGTTATTCACAGAAACATGGTTCTGAACATGCTGCCAATTGCTCGCCTGGGAAACATGCAGAGAAGTCCAAGATAGTGTTTTTTAGACTGGCTGCCACGAGCTGAATCGAATGCAGCCAAGAGCGAGCGTCTAGGACTTACGGTTCAGGAGTTATTCACAGAAACATGGTTCTTTTACTGCCAGCCGCGAAAGCGAAAATAACCAAGATCGAGCGTCTAGGATTTACTTGTCAATAACTCGCCTGGGAAACATCCAGAGAAGTCAAACACAGTGCTCCTATACTAATTGCCAGGCGCTGAGACGAATGCCGCCAAGATCGAGCGTCTAGGACTTACGGTTAAGGAATTAGCCTCAGAAACATGGTTCTGAACATGCTGCCAATTGCTCGCCTGGGAAACATGCAGAGAAGTCCAAGATAGTGTTTTTTAGACTGGCTGCCACGAGCTGAATCGAATGCAGCCAAGAGCGAGCGTCTAGGACTTACGGTTCAGGAGTTATTCACAGAAACATGGTTCTGAACATGCTGCCAATTGCTCGCCTGGGAAACATGCAGAGAAGTCCAAGATAGTGTTTTTTAGACTGGCTGCCACAAGCTGAATCGAATGCAGCCAAGAGCGAGCGTCTAGGACTTACGGTTCAGGAGTTATTCACAGAAACATGGTTCTGAGCATGCTGCCAATTGCTCGCCTGGGAAACATGCAGAGAAGTCCAAGATAGTGTTTTTTAGACTGGCTGCCACGAGCTGAATCGAATGCAGCCAAGAGCGAGCGTCTAGGACTTACGGTTCAGGAGTTATTCACAGAAACATGGTTCTTTTACTGCCAGCCGCGAAAGCGAAAATAACCAAGATTGAGCGTCTAGGATTTACTTGTCAATAACTCGCCTGGGAAACATCCAGAGAAGTCAAACACAGTGCTCCTATACTAATTGCCAGGCGCTGAGACGAATGCCGCCAAGATCGAGCGTCTAGGACTTACGGTTAAGGAATTAGCCTCAGAAACATGGTTCTGAACATGCTGCCAATTGCTCGCCTGGGAAACATGCAGAGAAGTCCAAGATAGTGTTTTTTAGACTGGCTGCCACGAGCTGAATCGAATGCAGCCAAGAGCGAGCGTCTAGGACTTACGGTTCAGGAGTTATTCACAGAAACATGGTTCTGAACATGCTGCCAATTGCTCGCCTGGGAAACATGCAGAGAAGTCCAAGATAGTGTTTTTTAGACTGGCTGCCACGAGCTGAATCGAATGCAGCCAAGAGCGAGCGTCTGTGACTTACGGTTCAGGAGTTATTCACAGAAACATGGTTCTGAACATGCTGCCAATTGCTCGCCTGGGAAACATGCAGAGAAGTCCAAGATAGTGTTTTTTAGACTGGCTGCCACGAGCTGAATCGAATGCAGCCAAGAGCGAGCGTCTAGGACTTACGGTTCAGGAGTTATTCACAGAAACATGGTTCTTTTACTGCCAGCCGCGAAAGCGAAAATAACCAAGATCGAGCGTCTAGGATTTACTTGTCAATAACTCGCCTGGGAAACATCCAGAGAAGTCAAACACAGTGCTCCTATACTAATTGCCAGGCGCTGAGACGAATGCCGCCAAGATCGAGCGTCTAGGACTTACGGTTAAGGAATTAGCCTCAGAAACATGGTTCTGAACATGCTGCCAATTGCTCGCCTGGGAAACATGCAGAGAAGTCCAAGATAGTGTTTTTTAGACTGGCTGCCACGAGCTGAATCGAATGCAGCCAAGAGCGAGCGTCTAGGACTTACGGTTCAGGAGTTATTCACAGAAACATGGTTCTGAACATGCTGCCAATTGCTCGCCTGGGAAACATGCAGAGAAGTCCAAGATAGTGTTTTTTAGACTGGCTGCCACGAGCTGAATCGAATGCAGCCAAGAGCGAGCGTCTAGGACTTACGGTTCAGGAGTTATTCACAGAAACATGGTTCTGAACATGCTGCCAATTGCTCGCCTGGGAAACATGCAGAGAAGTCCAAGATAGTGTTTTTTAGACTGGCTGCCACGAGCTGAATCGAATGCAGCCAAGAGCGAGCGTCTAGGACTTACGGTTCAGGAGTTATTCACAGAAACATGGTTCTGAACATGCTGCCAATTGCTCGCCTGGGAAACATGCAGAGAAGTCCAAGATAGTGTTTTTTAGACTGGCTGCCACGAGCTGAATCGAATGCAGCCAAGAGCGAGCGTCTAGGACTTACGGTTCAGGAGTTATTCACAGAAACATGGTTCTGAACATGCTGCCAATTGCTCGCCTGGGAAACATGCAGAGAAGTCCAAGATAGTGTTTTTTAGACTGGCTGCCACGAGCTGAATCGAATGCAGCCAAGAGCGAGCGTCTAGGACTTACGGTTCAGGAGTTATTCACAGAAACATGGTTCTTTTACTGCCAGCCGCGAAAGTGAAAATAACCAAGATCGAGCGTCTAGGATTTACTTGTCAATAACTCGCCTGGGAAACATCCAGAGAAGTCAAACACAGTGCTCCTTAACTAATTGCCAGGCGCTGAGACGAATGCCGCCAAGATCGAGCGTCTAGGACTTACGGTTAAGGAATTAGCCTCAGAAACATGGTTCTGAACATGCTGCCAATTGCTCGCCTGGGAAACATGCAGAGAAGTCCAAGATAGTGTTTTTTAGACTGGCTGCCACGAGCTGAATCGAATGCAGCCAAGAGCGAGCGTCTAGGACTTACGGTTCAGGAGTTATTCACAGAAACATGGTTCTGAACATGCTGCCAATTGCTCGCCTGGGAAACATGCAGAGAAGTCCAAGATAGTGTTTTTTAGACTGGCTGCCACGAGCTGAATCGAATGCAGCCAAGAGCGAGCGTCTAGGACTTACGGTTCAGGAGTTATTCACAGAAACATGGTTCTTTTACTGCCAGCCGCGAAAGCGAAAATAACCAAGATCGAGCGTCTAGGATTTACTTGTCAATAACTCGCCTGGGAAACATCCAGAGAAGTCAAACACAGTGCTCCTATACTAATTGCCAGGCGCTGAGACGAATGCCGCCAAGATCGAGCGTCTAGGACTTACGGTTAAGGAATTAGCCTCAGAAACATGGTTCTGAACATGCTGCCAATTGCTCGCCTGGGAAACATGCAGAGAAGTCCAAGATAGTGTTTTTTAGACTGGCTGCCACGAGCTGAATCGAATGCAGCCAAGAGCGAGCGTCTAGGACTTACGGTTCAGGAGTTATTCACAGAAACATGGTTCTGAACATGCTGCCAATTGCTCGCCTGGGAAACATGCAGAGAAGTCCAAGATAGTGTTTTTTAGACTGGCTGCCACGAGCTGAATCGAATGCAGCCAAGAGCGAGCGTCTAGGACTTACGGTTCAGGAGTTATTCACAGAAACATGGTTCTTTTACTGCCAGCCGCGAAAGCGAAAATAACCAAGATCGAGCGTCTAGGATTTACTTGTCAATAACTCGCCTGGGAAACATCCAGAGAAGTCAAACACAGTGCTCCTATACTAATTGCCAGGCGCTGAGACGAATGCCGCCAAGATCGAGCGTCTAGGACTTACGGTTAAGGAATTAGCCTCAGAAACATGGTTCTGAACATGCTGCCAATTGCTCGCCTGGGAAACATGCAGAGAAGTCCAAGATAGTGTTTTTTAGACTGGCTGCCACGAGCTGAATCGAATGCAGCCAAGAGCGAGCGTCTAGGACTTACGGTTCAGGAGTTATTCACAGAAACATGGTTCTGAACATGCTGCCAATTTCTCGCCTGGGAAACATGCAGAGAAGTCCAAGATAATGTTTTTTAGACTGGCTGCCACGAGCTGAATCGAATGCAGCCAAGAGCGAGCGTCTGTGACTTACGGTTCAGGAGTTATTCACAGAAACATGGTTCTGAACATGCTGCCAATTGCTCGCCTGGGAAACATGCAGAGAAGTCCAAGATAGTGTTTTTTAGACTGGCTGCCACGAGCTGAATCGAATGCAGCCAAGAGCGAGCGTCTAGGACTTACGGTTCAGGAGTTATTCACAGAAACATGGTTCTTTTACTGCCAGCCGCGAAAGCGAAAATAACCAAGATCGAGCGTCTAGGATTTACTTGTCAATAACTCGCCTGGGAAACATCCAGAGAAGTCAAACACAGTGCTCCTATACTAATTGCCAGGCGCTGAGACGAATGCCGCCAAGATCGAGCGTCTAGGACTTACGGTTAAGGAATTAGCCTCAGAAACATGGTTCTGAACATGCTGCCAATTGCTCGCCTGGGAAACATGCAGAGAAGTCCAAGATAGTGTTTTTTAGACTGGCTGCCACGAGCTGAATCGAATGCAGCCAAGAGCGAGCGTCTAGGACTTACGGTTCAGGAGTTATTCACAGAAACATGGTTCTGAACATGCTGCCAATTGCTCGCCTGGGAAACATGCAGAGAAGTCCAAGATAGTGTTTTTTAGACTGGCTGCCACGAGCTGAATCGAATGCAGCCAAGAGCGAGCGTCTAGGACTTACGGTTCAGGAGTTATTCACAGAAACATGGTTCTGAGCATGCTGCCAATTGCTCGCCTGGGAAACATGCAGAGAAGTCCAAGATAGTGTTTTTTAGACTGGCTGCCACGAGCTGAATCGAATGCAGCCAAGAGCGAGCGTCTAGGACTTACGGTTCAGGAGTTATTCACAGAAACATGGTTCTTTTACTGCCAGCCGCGAAAGCGAAAATAACCAAGATCGAGCGTCTAGGATTTACTTGTCAATAACTCGCCTGGGAAACATCCAGAGAAGTCAAACACAGTGCTCCTATACTAATTGCCAGGCGCTGAGACGAATGCCGCCAAGATCGAGCGTCTAGGACTTACGGTTAAGGAATTAGCCTCAGAAACATGGTTCTGAACATGCTGCCAATTGCTCGCCTGGGAAACATGCAGAGAAGTCCAAGATAGTGTTTTTTAGACTGGCTGCCACGAGCTGAATCGAATGCAGCCAAGAGCGAGCGTCTAGGACTTACGGTTCAGGAGTTATTCACAGAAACATGGTTCTGAACATGCTGCCAATTGCTCGCCTGGGAAACATGCAGAGAAGTCCAAGATAGTGTTTTTTAGACTGGCTGCCACGAGCTGAATCGAATGCAGCCAAGAGCGAGCGTCTAGGACTTACGGTTCAGGAGTTATTCACAGAAACATGGTTCTGAACATGCTGCCAATTGCTCGTCTGGGAAACATGCAGAGAAGTCCAAGATAGTGTTTTTTAGACTGGCTGCCACGAGCTGAATCGAATGCAGCCAAGAGCGAGCGTCTAGGACTTACGGTTCAGGAGTTATTCACAGAAACATGGTTCTGAACATGCTGCCAATTGCTCGCCTGGGAAACATGCAGAGAAGTCCAAGATAGTGTTTTTTAGACTGGCTGCCACGAGCTGAATCGAATGCAGCCAAGAGCGAGCGTCTAGGACTTACGGTTCAGGAGTTATTCACAGAAACATGGTTCTGAACATGCTGCCAATTGCTCGCCTGGGAAACATGCAGAGAAGTCCAAGATAGTGTTTTTTAGACTGGCTGCCACGAGCTGAATCGAATGCAGCCAAGAGCGAGCATCTAGGACTTACGGTTCAGGAGTTATTCACAGAAACATGGTTCTTTTACTGCCAGCCGCGAAAGCGAAAATAACCAAGATCGAGCGTCTAGGATTTACTTGTCAATAACTCGCCTGGGAAACATCCAGAGAAGTCAAACACAGTGCTCCTTAACTAATTGCCAGGCGCTGAGACGAATGCCGCCAAGATCGAGCGTCTAGGACTTACGGTTAAGGAATTAGCCTCAGAAACATGGTTCTGAACATGCTGCCAATTGCTCGCCTGGGAAACATGCAGAGAAGTCCAAGATAGTGTTTTTTAGACTGGCTGCCACGAGCTGAATCGAATGCAGCCAAGAGCGAGCGTCTAGGACTTACGGTTCAGGAGTTATTCACAGAAACATGGTTCTGAACATGCTGCCAATTGCTCGCCTGGGAAACATGCAGAGAAGTCCAAGATAGTGTTTTTTTAGACTGGCTGCCACGAGCTGAATCGAATGCAGCCAAGAGCGAGCGTCTAGGACTTACGGTTCAGGAGTTATTCACAGAAACATGGTTCTTTTACTGCCAGCCGCGAAAGCGAAAATAACCAAGATCGAGGGTCTAGGATTTACTTGTCAATAACTCGCCTGGGAAACATCCAGAGAAGTCAAACACAGTGCTCCTATACTAATTGCCAGGCGCTGAGACGAATGCCGCCAAGATCGAGCGTCTAGGACTTACGGTTAAGGAATTAGCCTCAGAAACATGGTTCTGAACATGCTGCCAATTGCTCGCCTGGGAAACATGCAGAGAAGTCCAAGATAGTGTTTTTTAGACTGGCTGCCACGAGCTGAATCGAATGCAGCCAAGAGCGAGCGTCTAGGACTTACGGTTCAGGAGTTATTCACAGAAACATGGTTCTGAACATGCTGCCAATTGCTCGCCTGGGAAACATGCAGAGAAGTCCAAGATAGTGTTTTTTAGACTGGCTGCCACGAGCTGAATCGAATGCAGCCAAGAGCGAGCGTCTAGGTCTTACGGTTCAGGAGTTATTCACAGAAACATGGTTCTTTTACTGCCAGCCGCGAAAGCGAAAATAACCAAGATCGAGCGTCTAGGATTTACTTGTCAATAACTCGCCTGGGAAACATCCAGAGAAGTCAAACACAGTGCTCCTATACTAATTGCCAGGTGCTGAGACGAATGCCGCCAAGATCGAGCGTCTAGGACTTACGGTTCAAGAATTAGCTTTAGAAACATTTGCCTTAGGAACATGCAGAGAAGTCCAAGATAGTGTTTTTTAGACTGGCTGCCACGAGCTGAATCGAATGCAGCCAAGAGCGAGCGTCTGTGACTTACGGTTCAGGAGTTATTCACAGAAACATGGTTCTGAACATGCTGCCAATTGCTCGCCTGGGAAACATGCAGAGAAGTCCAAGATAGTGTTTTTTAGACTGGCTGCCACGAGCTGAATCGAATGCAGCCAAGAGCGAGCGTCTAGGACTTACGGTTCAGGAGTTATTCACAGAAACATGGTTCTTTTACTGCCAGCCGCGAAAGCGAAAATAACCAAGATCGAGCGTCTAGGATTTACTTGTCAATAACTCGCCTGGGAAACATCCAGAGAAGTCAAACACAGTGCTCCTATACTAATTGCCAGGCGCTGAGACGAATGCCGCCAAGATCGAGCGTCTAGGACTTACGGTTCAAGAATTAGCTTTAGAAACATTTGCCTTAGGAACATGCAGAGAAGTCCAAGATAGTGTTTTTTAGACTGGCTGCCACGAGCTGAATCGAATGCAGCCAAGAGCGAGCGTCTAGGACTTACGGTTCAGGAGTTATTCACAGAAACATGGTTCTGAACATGCTGCCAATTGCTCGCCTGGGAAACATGCAGAGAAGTCCAAGATAGTGTTTTTTAGACTGGCTGCCACGAGCTGAATCGAATGCAGCCAAGAGCGAGCGTCTAGGACTTACGGTTCAGGAGTTATTCACAGAAACATGGTTCTGAACATGCTGCCAATTGCTCGCCTGGGAAACATGCAGAGAAGTCCAAGATAGTGTTTTTTAGACTGGCTGCCACGAGCTGAATCGAATGCAGCCAAGAGCGAGCGTCTAGGACTTACGGTTCAGGAGTTATTCACAGAAACATGGTTCTGAACATGCTGCCAATTGCTCGCCTGGGAAACATGCAGAGAAGTCCAAGATAGTGTTTTTTAGACTGGCTGCCACGAGCTGAATCGAATGCAGCCAAGAGCGAGCGTCTAGGACTTACGGTTCAGGAGTTATTCACAGAAACATGGTTCTGAACATGCTGCCAATTGCTCGCCTGGGAAACATGCAGAGAAGTCCAAGATAGTGTTTTTTAGACTGGCTGCCACGAGCTGAATCGAATGCAGCCAAGAGCGAGCGTCTAGGACTTACGGTTCAGGAGTTATTCACAGAAACATGGTTCTTTTACTGCCAGCCGCGAAAGCGAAAATAACCAAGATCGAGCGTCTAGGATTTACTTGTCAATAACTCGCCTGGGAAACATCCAGAGAAGTCAAACACAGTGCTCCTATACTAATTGCCAGGCGCTGAGACGAATGCCGCCAAGATCGAGCGTCTAGGACTTACGGTTAAGGAATTAGCCTCAGAAACATGGTTCTGAACATGCTGCCAATTGCTCGCCTGGGAAACATGCAGAGAAGTCCAAGATAGTGTTTTTTAGACTGGCTGCCACGAGCTGAATCGAATGCAGCCAAGAGCGAGCGTCTAGGACTTACGGTTCAGGAGTTATTCACAGAAACATGGTTCTGAAAATGCTGCCAATTGCTCGCCTGGGAAACAAGCAGAGAAGTCCAAGATAGTGTTTTTTAGACTGGCTGCCACGAGCTGAATCGAATGCAGCCAAGAGCGAGCGTCTAGGACTTACGGTTCAGGAGTTATTCACAGAAACATGGTTCTTTTACTGCCAGCCGCGAAAGCGAAAATAACCAAGATCGAGCGTCTAGGATTTACTTGTCAATAACTCGCCTGGGAAACATCCAGAGAAGTCAAACACAGTGCTCCTATACTAATTGCCTGGCGCTGAGACGAATGCCGCCAAGATCGAGCGTCTAGGACTTACGGTTCAAGAATTAGCTTTAGAAACATTTGCCTTAGGAACATGCAGAGAAGTCCAAGATAGTGTTTTTTAGACTGGCTGCCACGAGCTGAATCGAATGCAGCCAAGAGCGAGCGTCTAGGACTTACGGTTCAGGAGTTATTCACAGAAACATGGTTCTGAACATGCTGCCAATTGCTCGCCTGGGAAACATGCAGAGAAGTCCAAGATAGTGTTTTTTAGACTGGCTGCCACGAGCTGAATCGAATGCAGCCAAGAGCGAGCGTCTAGGACTTACGGTTCAGGAGTTATTCACAGAAACATGGTTCTGAACATGCTGCCAATTGCTCGCCTGGGAAACATGCAGAGAAGTCCAAGATAGTGTTTTTTAGACTGGCTGCCACGAGCTGAATCGAATGCAGCCAAGAGCGAGCGTCTAGGACTTACGGTTCAGGAGTTATTCACAGAAACATGGTTCTGAACATGCTGCCAATTGCTCGCCTGGGAAACATGCAGAGAAGTCCAAGATAGTGTTTTTTAGACTGGCTGCCACGAGCTGAATCGAATGCAGCCAAGAGCGAGCGTCTAGGACTTACGGTTCAGGAGTTATTCACAGAAACATGGTTCTTTTACTGCCAGCCGCGAAAGCGAAAATAACCAAGATCGAGCGTCTAGGATTTACTTGTCAATAACTCGCCTGGGAAACATCCAGAGAAGTCAAACACAGTGCTCCTATACTAATTGCCTGGCGCTGAGACGAATGCCGCCAAGATCGAGCGTCTAGGACTTACGGTTCAAGAATTAGCTTTAGAAACATTTGCCTTAGGAACATGCAGAGAAGTCCAAGATAGTGTTTTTTAGACTGGCTGCCACGAGCTGAATCGAATGCAGCCAAGAGCGAGCGTCTAGGACTTACGGTTCAGGAGTTATTCACAGAAACATGGTTCTGAACATGCTGCCAATTGCTCGCCTGGGAAACATGCAGAGAAGTCCAAGATAGTGTTTTTTAGACTGGCTGCCACGAGCTGAATCGAATGCAGCCAAGAGCGAGCGTCTAGGACTTACGGTTCAGGAGTTATTCACAGAAACATGGTTCTGAACATGCTGCCAATTGCTCGCCTGGGAAACATGCAGAGAAGTCCAAGATAGTGTTTTTTAGACTGGCTGCCACGAGCTGAATCGAATGCAGCCAAGAGCGAGCGTCTAGGACTTACGGTTCAGGAGTTATTCACAGAAACATGGTTCTGAACATGCTGCCAATTGCTCGCCTGGGAAACATGCAGAGAAGTCCAAGATAGTGTTTTTTAGACTGGCTGCCACGAGCTGAATCGAATGCAGCCAAGAGCGAGCGTCTAGGACTTACGGTTCAGGAGTTATTCACAGAAACATGGTTCTGAACATGCTGACAATTGCTCGCCTGGGAAACATGCAGAGAAGTCCAAGATAGTGTTTTTTAGACTGGCTGCCACGAGCTGAATCGAATGCAGCCAAGAGCGAGCGTCTAGGACTTACGGTTCAGGAGTTATTCACAGAAACATGGTTCTGAAAATGCTGCCAATTGCTCGCCTGGGAAACAAGCAGAGAAGTCCAAGATAGTGTTTTTTAGACTGGCTGCCACGAGCTGAATCGAATGCAGCCAAGAGCGAGCGTCTAGGACTTACGGTTCAGGAGTTATTCACAGAAACATGGTTCTTTTACTGCCAGCCGCGAAAGCGAAAATAACCAAGATCGAGCGTCTAGGATTTACTTGTCAATAACTCGCCTGGGAAACATCCAGAGAAGTCAAACACAGTGCTCCTATACTAATTGCGTGGCGCTGAGACGAATGCCGCCAAGATCGAGCGTCTAGGACTTACGGTTCAAGAATTAGCTTTAGAAACATTTGCCTTAGGAACATGCAGAGAAGTCCAAGATAGTGTTTTTTAGACTGGCTGCCACGAGCTGAATCGAATGCAGCCAAGAGCGAGCGTCTAGGACTTACGGTTCAGGAGTTATTCACAGAAACATGGTTCTGAACATGCTGCCAATTGCTCGCCTGGGAAACATGCAGAGAAGTCCAAGATAGTGTTTTTTAGACTGGCTGCCACGAGCTGAATCGAATGCAGCCAAGAGCGAGCGTCTAGGACTTACGGTTCAGGAGTTATTCACAGAAACATGGTTCTGAAAATGCTGCCAATTGCTCGCCTGGGAAACAAGCAGAGAAGTCCAAGATAGTGTTTTTTAGACTGGCTGCCACGAGCTGAATCGAATGCAGCCAAGAGCGAGCGTCTAGGACTTACGGTTCAGGAGTTATTCACAGAAACATGGTTCTTTTACTGCCAGCCGCGAAAGCGAAAATAACCAAGATCGAGCGTCTAGGATTTACTTGTCAATAACTCGCCTGGGAAACATCCAGAGAAGTCAAACACAGTGCTCCTATACTAATTGCGTGGCGCTGAGACGAATGCCGCCAAGATCGAGCGTCTAGGACTTACGGTTCAAGAATTAGCTTTAGAAACATTTGCCTTAGGAACATGCAGAGAAGTCCAAGATAGTGTT
This sequence comes from Rhinoderma darwinii, assembly GCF_050947455.1. Classification (NCBI taxonomy): domain Eukaryota; kingdom Metazoa; phylum Chordata; class Amphibia; order Anura; family Rhinodermatidae; genus Rhinoderma; species Rhinoderma darwinii. The sequence goes on along the minus strand of NW_027463251.1, from coordinate 3,275 downwards.
TTTTAGACTGGCTGCCACGAGCTGAATCGAATGCAGCCAAGAGCGAGCGTCTAGGACTTACGGTTCAGGAGTTATTCACAGAAACATGGTTCTGAACATGCTGCCAATTGCTCGCCTGGGAAACATGCAGAGAAGTCCAAGATAGTGTTTTTTAGACTGGCTGCCACGAGCTGAATCGAATGCAGCCAAGAGCGAGCGTCTAGGACTTACGGTTCAGGAGTTATTCACAGAAACATGGTTCTGAACATGCTGCCAATTGCTCGTCTGGGAAACATGCAGAGAAGTCCAAGATAGTGTTTTTTAGACTGGCTGCCACGAGCTGAATCGAATGCAGCCAAGAGCGAGCGTCTAGGACTTACGGTTCAGGAGTTATTCACAGAAACATGGTTCTGAACATGCTGCCAATTGCTCGCCTGGGAAACATGCAGAGAAGTCCAAGATAGTGTTTTTTAGACTGGCTGCCACGAGCTGAATCGAATGCAGCCAAGAGCGAGCGTCTAGGACTTACGGTTCAGGAGTTATTCACAGAAACATGGTTCTTTTACTGCCAGCCGCGAAAGCGAAAATAACCAAGATCGAGCGTCTAGGATTTACTTGTCAATAACTCGCCTGGGAAACATCCAGAGAAGTCAAACACAGTGCTCCTATACTAATTGCCAGGCGCTGAGACGAATGCCGCCAAGATCGAGCGTCTAGGACTTACGGTTCAGGAGTTATTCACAGAAACATGGTTCTGAACATGCTGCCAATTTCTCGCCTGGGAAACATGCAGAGAAGTCCAAGATAGTGTTTTTTAGACTGGCTGCCACGAGCTGAATCGAATGCAGCCAAGAGCGAGCGTCTAGGACTTACGGTTCAGGAGTTATTCACAGAAACATGGTTCTTTTACTGCCAGCCGCGAAAGCGAAAATAACCAAGATCGAGCGTCTAGGATTTACTTGTCAATAACTCGCCTGGGAAACATCCAGAGAAGTCAAACACAGTGCTCCTATACTAATTGCCAGGCGCTGAGACGAATGCCGCCAAGATCGAGCGTCTAGGACTTACGGTTCAGGAGTTATTCACAGAAACATGGTTTTGAACATGCTGCCAATTTCTCGCCTGGGAAACATGCAGAGAAGTCCAAGATAGTGTTTTTTAGACTGGCTGCCACGAGCTGAATCGAATGCAGCCAAGAGCGAGCGTCTAGGACTTACGGTTCAGGAGTTATTCACAGAAACATGGTTCTGAACATGCTGCCAATTGCTCGCCTGGGAAACATGCAGAGAAGTCCAAGATAGTGTTTTTTAGACTGGCTGCCACGAGCTGAATCGAATGCAGCCAAGAGCGAGCGTCTAGGACTTACGGTTCAGGAGTTATTCACAGAAACATGGTTCTGAACATGCTGCCAATTTCTCGCCTGGGAAACATGCAGAGAAGTCCAAGATAGTGTTTTTTAGACTGGCTGCCACGAGCTGAATCGAATGCAGCCAAGAGCGAGCGTCTAGGACTTACGGTTCAGGAGTTATTCACAGAAACATGGTTCTGAACATGCTGCCAATTGCTCGCCTGGGAAACATGCAGAGAAGTCCAAGATAGTGTTTTTTAGACTGGCTGCCACGAGCTGAATCGAATGCAGCCAAGAGCGAGCGTCTAGGACTTACGGTTCAGGAGTTATTCACAGAAACATGGTTCTGAACATGCTGACAATTGCTCGCCTGGGAAACATGCAGAGAAGTCCAAGATAGTGTTTTTTAGACTGGCTGCCACGAGCTGAATCGAATGCAGCCAAGAGCGAGCGTCTAGGACTTACGGTTCAGGAGTTATTCACAGAAACATGGTTCTGAACATGCTGCCAATTGCTCGCCTGGGAAACATGCAGAGAAGTCCAAGATAGTGTTTTTTAGACTGGCTGCCACGAGCTGAATCGAATGCAGCCAAGAGCGAGCGTCTAGGACTTACGGTTCAGGAGTTATTCACAGAAACATGGTTCTGAACATGCTGACAATTGCTCGCCTGGGAAACATGCAGAGAAGTCCAAGATAGTGTTTTTTAGACTGGCTGCCACGAGCTGAATCGAATGCAGCCAAGAGCGAGCGTCTAGGACTTACGGTTCAGGAGTTATTCACAGAAACATGGTTCTGAAAATGCTGCCAATTGCTCGCCTGGGAAACAAGCAGAGAAGTCCAAGATAGTGTTTTTTAGACTGGCTGCCACGAGCTGAATCGAATGCAGCCAAGAGCGAGCGTCTAGGACTTACGGTTCAGGAGTTATTCACAGAAACATGGTTCTTTTACTGCCAGCCGCGAAAGCGAAAATAACCAAGATCGAGCGTCTAGGATTTACTTGTCAATAACTCGCCTGGGAAACATCCAGAGAAGTCAAACACAGTGCTCCTATACTAATTGCGTGGCGCTGAGACGAATGCCGCCAAGATCGAGCGTCTAGGACTTACGGTTCAAGAATTAGCTTTAGAAACATTTGCCTTAGGAACATGCAGAGAAGTCCAAGATAGTGTTTTTTAGACTGGCTGCCACGAGCTGAATCGAATGCAGCCAAGAGCGAGCGTCTAGGACTTACGGTTCAGGAGTTATTCACAGAAACATGGTTCTGAACATGCTGCCAATTGCTCGCCTGGGAAACATGCAGAGAAGTCCAAGATAGTGTTTTTTAGACTGGCTGCCACGAGCTGAATCGAATGCAGCCAAGAGCGAGCGTCTAGGACTTACGGTTCAGGAGTTATTCACAGAAACATGGTTCTGAACATGCTGCCAATTGCTCGCCTGGGAAACATGCAGAGAAGTCCAAGATAGTGTTTTTTAGACTGGCTGCCACGAGCTGAATCGAATGCAGCCAAGAGCGAGCGTCTAGGACTTACGGTTCAGGAGTTATTCACAGAAACATGGTTCTGAACATGCTGCCAATTGCTCGCCTGGGAAACATGCAGAGAAGTCCAAGATAGTGTTTTTTAGACTGGCTGCCACGAGCTGAATCGAATGCAGCCAAGAGCGAGCGTCTAGGACTTACGGTTCAGGAGTTATTCACAGAAACATGGTTCTTTTACTGCCAGCCGCGAAAGCGAAAATAACCAAGATCGAGCGTCTAGGATTTACTTGTCAATAACTCGCCTGGGAAACATCCAGAGAAGTCAAACACAGTGCTCCTATACTAATTGCCAGGCGCTGAGACGAATGCCGCCAAGATCGAGCGTCTAGGACTTACGGTTCAGGAGTTATTCACAGAAACATGGTTCTGAACATGCTGCCAATTTCTCGCCTGGGAAACATGCAGAGAAG
>NW_027463250.1:0-30355 GCF_050947455.1 Rhinoderma darwinii | reverse complement strand
CTAATTGCCAGGCGCTGAGACGAATGCCGCCAAGATCGAGCGTCTATGACTTACGGTTCAAGAATTAGCCTCAGAAACAGTGGTTCTGAACATGCTGCCAATAGCTCGCCTGGGAAACATCCAGAGAAGTCCAAGATTGTGTTTTTTAGACTGGCTGCCACGAGCTGAAACGAATGCAGCCAAGAGCTAGCGTCTGTGACTTACGGTTCAAAAGTTATTCACAGAAACATGGTTCTGAACTTTGCTGCCAGCCGCGAAAGCCAAAATAACCAAGATCGAGCGTCTAGGATTTACTTTTCAATAGCTCGCCTGGGAAACATCCAGAGAAGTCAAAGACAGTGCTTCTATACTAATTGCCAGGCGCTGAGACGAATGCCGCCAAGATCTAGCGTCTATGACTTACGGTTCAAGAATTAGCCTCAGAAACAGAGGGAAATAGTGCTTCTATACTAATTGCCAGGCGCTGAGACGAATGCCGCCAAGATCGAGCGTCTATGACTTACGGTTCAAGAATTAGCCTCAGAAACAGTGGTTCTGAACATGCTGCCAATAGCTCGCCTGGGAAACATCCAGAGAAGTCCAAGATTGTGTTTTTTAGACTGGCTGCCACGAGCTGAAACGAATGCAGCCAAGAGCGAGCGTCTGTGACTTACGGTTCAAAAGTTATTCACAGAAACATGGTTCTGAACTTTGCTGCCAGCCGCGAAAGCGAAAATAACCAAGATCGAGCGTCTAGGATTTACTTGTCAATAGCTCGCCTGGGAAACATCCAGAGAAGTCAAAGACAGTGCTTCTATGCTAATTGCCAGGCGCTGAGACGAATGCCGCCAAGATCTAGCGTCTATGACTTACGGTTCAAGAATTAGCCTCAGAAACAGTGGGAAACAGTGCTTCTATACTAATTGCCAGGCGCTGAGACGAATGCCGCCAAGATCGAGCGTCTATGACTTACGGTTCAAGAATTAGCCTCTGAACATGCTGCCAATAGCTCGCCTGGGAAACATCCAGAGAGGTCCAAGATTGTGTTTTTTAGACTGGCTGCCACGAGCTGAAACAAATGCAGCCAAGAGCGAGCGTCTGTGACTTACGGTTCAAGAGTTATTCACAGAAACATGGTTCTGAACTTTGCTGCCAGCCGCGAAAGCGAAAATTACCAAGATCGAGCGTCTAGGATTTACTTGTCAATAGCTCGCCTGGGAAACATCCAGAGAAGTCAAAGACCGTGCTTCTATACTAATTGCCAGGCGCTGAGACGAATGCCGCCAAGATCTAGCGTCTATGACTTACGGTTCAAGAATTAGCCTCAGAAACAGTGGGAAACAGTGCTTCTATACTAATTGCCAGGCGCTTAGACGAATGCCGCCAAGATCGAGCGTCTATGACTTACGGTTCAAGAATTAGCCTCAGAAACAGTGGTTCTGAATATGCTGCCAATAGCTCGTCTGGGAAACATCCAGAGAAGTCCAAGATTGTGTTTTTTAGACTGGCTGCCACGAGCTGAAACGAATGCAGCCAAGAGCGAGCGTCTGTGACTTACGGGTTCAAGAGTTGTTCACAGAAACATGTTTCTGAACTCTGCTGCCAGCCGCGAAAGCGAAAATAACCAAGATCGAGCGTCTAGGATTTACTTGTCAATAGCTCGCCTGGGAAACATCCAGAGAAGTCAAAGACAGTGCTTCTATACTAATTGCCAGGCGCTGAGACGAATGCCGCCAAGATCTAGCGTCTATGACTTACGGTTCAAGAATTAGCCTCAGAAATAGTGGGAAACAGTGCTTCTATACTAATTGCCAGGCGCTGAGACGAATGCCGCCAAGATCGAGCGTCTATGACTTACGGTTCAAGAATTAGCCTCAGAAACAGTGGTTCTGAACATGCTGCCAATAGCTCGCCTGGGAAACATCCAGAGAAGTCCAAGATAGTGTTTTTTAGACTGGCTGCCACGAGCTGAAACGAATGCAGCCAAGAGCGAGCGTCTGTGACTTACGGTTCAAGAGTTATTCACAGAAACATGGTTCTGAACTTTGCTGCCAGCCGCGAAAGCGAAAATAACCAAGATCGAGCGTCTAGGATTTACTTGTCAATAGCTCGCCTGGGAAACATCCAGAGAAGTCAAAGACAGTGATTCTATACTAATTGCCAGGCGCTGAGACGAATGCCGCCACGATCTAGCGTCTATGACTTACGGTTCAAGAATTAGCCTCAGAAACAGTGGGAAACAGTGCTTCTATACTAATTGCCAGGCGCTGAGACGAATGCCGCCAAGATCGAGCGTCTATGACTTACGGTTCAAGAATTAGCCTCAGAAACAGTGGTTCTGAACATGCTGCCAATAGCTCGCCTGGGAAACATCCAGAGAAGTCCAAGATTGTGTTTTTTAGACTGGCTGCCACGAGCTGAAACGAATGCAGCCAAGAGCGAGCGTCTGTGACTTACGGTTCAAGAGTTATTCACAGAAACATGTTTCTGAACTTTGCTGCCAGCCGCGAAAGCGAAAATAACCAAGATCGAGCGTCTAGGATTTACTTGTCAATAGCTCGCCTGGGAAACATCCAGAGAAGTCAAAGACCGTGCTTCTATACTAATTGCCAGGCGCTGAGACGAATGCCGCCAAGATCGAGCGTCTAAGACTTACGGTTCAAGAATTAGCCTCAGAAACAGTGGTTCTGAACATGCTGCCAATAGCTCGCCTGGGAAACATCCAGAGAAGTCCAAGATAGTGTTTTTTAGACTGGCTGCCACGAGCTGAAACGAATGCAGCCAAGAGCGAGCGTCTGTGACTTACGGTTCAAGAGTTATTCACAGAAACATGGTTCTGAACTTTGCTGCCAGCCGCGAAAGCGAAAATAACCAAGATCGAGCGTCTAGGATTTACTTGTCAATAGCTCGCCTGGGAAACATCCAGAGAAGTCAAAGACAGTGCTTCTATACTAATTGCCAGGCGCTGAGACGAATGCCGCCACGATCTAGCGTCTATGACTTACGGTTCAAGAATTAGCCTCAGAAACAGTGGGAAACAGTGCTTCTATACTAATTGCCAGGCGCTGAGACGAATGCCGCCAAGATCGAGCGTCTATGACTTACGGTTCAAGAATTAGCCTCAGAAACAGTGGTTCTGAACATGCTGCCAATAGCTCTCCTGGGAAACATCCAGAGAGGTCCAAGATTGTGTTTTTTAGACTGGCTGCCACGAGCTGAAACGAATGCAGCCAAGAGCGAGCGTCTGTGACTTACGGTTCAAGAGTTATTCACAGAAACATGGTTCTGAACTTTGCTGCCAGCCGCGAAAGCGAAAATAACCAAGATCGAGCGTCTAGGATTTACTTGTCAATAGCTCGCCTGGGAAACATCCAGAGAAGTCAAAGACCGTGCTTCTATACTAATTGCCAGGCGCTGAGACGAATGCCGCCAAGATCGAGCGTCTAAGACTTACGATTCAAGAATTAGCCTCAGAAACAGTGGTTCTGAACATGCTGCCAATAGCTCGTCTGGGAAACATCCAGAGAAGTCCAAGATAGTGTTTTTTAGACTGGCTGCCACGAGCTGAAACGAATGCAGCCAAGAGCGAGCGTCTGTGACTTACGGTTCAAGAGTTATTCACAGAAACATGGTTCTGAACTTTGCTGCCAGCCGCGAAAGCGAAAATAACCAAGATCGAGCGTCTAGGATTTACTTGTCAATAGCTCGCCTGGGAAACATCCAGAGAAGTCAAAGACAGTGCTTCTATACTAATTGCCAGGCGCTGAGACGAATGCCGCCACGATCTAGCGTCTATGACTTACGGTTCAAGAATTAGCCTCAGAAACAGTGGGAAACAGTGCTTCTATACTAATTACCAGGCGCTGAGACGAATGCCGCCAAGATCGAGCGTCTATGACTTACGGTTCAAGAATTAGCCTCAGAAACAGTGGTTCTGAACATGCTGCCAATAGCTCGCCTGGGAAACATCCAGAGAAGTCCAAGATTGTGTTTTTTAGACTGGCTGCCACGAGCTGAAACGAATGCAGTCAAGAGCTAGCGTCTGTGACTTACGGTTCAAAAGTTATTCACAGAAACATGGTTCTGAACTTTGCTGCCAGCCGCGAAAGCGAAAATAACCAAGATCGAGCGTCTAGGATTTACTTTTCAATAGCTCGCCTGGGAAACATCCAGAGAAGTCAAAGACAGTGCTTCTATACTAATTGCCAGGCGCTGAGACGAATGCCGCCAAGATCTAGCGTCTATGACTTACGGTTCAAGAATTAGCCTCAGAAACAGTGGGAAATAGTGCTTCTATACTAATTGCCAGGCGCTGAGACGAATGCCGCCAAGATCGAGCGTCTATGACTTACGGTTCAAGAATTAGCCTCAGAAACAGTGGTTCTGAACATGCTGCCAATAGCTCGCCTGGGAAACATCCAGAGAAGTCCAAGATTGTTTTTTAGACTGGCTGCCACGAGCTGAAACGAATGCAGCCAAGAGCGAGCGTCTGTGACTTACGGTTCAAAAGTTATTCACAGAAACATGGTTCTGAACTTTGCTGCCAGCCGCGAAAGCGAAAATAACCAAGATCGAGCGTCTAGGATTTACTTGTCAATAGCTCGCCTGGGAAACATCCAGAGAAGTCAAAGACAGTGCTTCTATACTAATTGCCAGGCGCTGAGACGAATGCCGCCAAGATCTAGCGTCTATGACTTACGGTTCAAGAATTAGCCTCAGAAACAGTGGGAAACAGTGCTTCTATACTAATTGCCAGGCGCTGAGACGAATGCCGCCAAGATCGAGCGTCTATGACTTACGGTTCAAGAATTAGCCTCTGAAACAGTGGTTCTGAACATGCTGCCAATAGCTCGCCTGGGAAACATCCAGAGAAGTCCAAGATTGTGTTTTTTAGACTGGCTGCCACGAGCTGAAACGAATGCAGTCAAGAGCTAGCGTCTGTGACTTACGGTTCAAAAGTTATTCACAGAAACATGGTTCTGAACTTTGCTGCCAGCCGCGAAAGCGAAAATAACCAAGATCGAGCGTCTAGGATTTACTTTTCAATAGCTCGCCTGGGAAACATCCAGAGAAGTCAAAGACAGTGCTTCTATACTAATTGCCAGGCGCTGAGACGAATGCCGCCAAGATCTAGCGTCTATGACTTACGGTTCAAGAATTAGCCTCAGAAACAGTGGGAAATAGTGCTTCTATACTAATTGCCAGGCGCTGAGACGAATGCCGCCAAGATCGAGCGTCTATGACTTACGGTTCAAGAATTAGCCTCAGAAACAGTGGTTCTGAACATGCTGCCAATAGCTCGCCTGGGAAACATCCAGAGAAGTCCAAGATTGTTTTTTAGACTGGCTGCCACGAGCTGAAACGAATGCAGCCAAGAGCGAGCGTCTGTGACTTACGGTTCAAAAGTTATTCACAGAAACATGGTTCTGAACTTTGCTGCCAGCCGCGAAAGCGAAAATAACCAAGATCGAGCGTCTAGGATTTACTTGTCAATAGCTCGCCTGGGAAACATCCAGAGAAGTCAAAGACAGTGCTTCTATACTAATTGCCAGGCGCTGAGACGAATGCCGCCAAGATCTAGCGTCTATGACTTACGGTTCAAGAATTAGCCTCAGAAACAGTGGGAAACAGTGCTTCTATACTAATTGCCAGGCGCTGAGACGAATGCCGCCAAGATCGAGCGTCTATGACTTACGGTTCAAGAATTAGCCTCAGAAACAGTGGTTCTGAACATGCTGCCAATAGCTCGCCTGGGAAACATCCAGAGAAGTCCAAGATTGTGTTTTTTAGACTGGCTGCCACGAGCTGAAACGAATGCAGCCAAGAGCGAGCGTCTGTGACTTACGGTTCAAGAGTTATTCACAGAAACATGTTTCTGAACTTTGCTGCCAGCCGCGAAAGCGAAAATAACCAAGATCGAGCGTCTAGGATTTACTTGTCAATAGCTCGCCTGGGAAACATCCAGAGAAGTCAAAGACCGTGCTTCTATACTAATTGCCAGGCGCTGAGACGAATGCCGCCAAGATCGAGCGTCTAAGACTTACGGTTCAAGAATTAGCCTCAGAAACAGTGGTTCTGAACATGCTGCCAATAGCTCGCCTGGGAAACATCCAGAGAAGTCCAAGATAGTGTTTTTTAGACTGGCTGCCACGAGCTGAAACGAATGCAGCCAAGAGCGAGCGTCTGTGACTTACGGTTCAAGAGTTATTCACAGAAACATGGTTCTGAACTTTGCTGCCAGCCGCGAAAGCGAAAATAACCAAGATCGAGCGTCTAGGATTTACTTGTCAATAGCTCGCCTGGGAAACATCCAGAGAAGTCAAAGACAGTGCTTCTATACTAATTGCCAGGCGCTGAGACGAATGCCGCCACGATCTAGCGTCTATGACTTACGGTTCAAGAATTAGCCTCAGAAACAGTGGGAAACAGTGCTTCTATACTAATTGCCAGGCGCTGAGACGAATGCCGCCAAGATCGAGCGTCTATGACTTACGGTTCAAGAATTAGCCTCAGAAACAGTGGTTCTGAACATGCTGCCAATAGCTCTCCTGGGAAACATCCAGAGAGGTCCAAGATTGTGTTTTTTAGACTGGCTGCCACGAGCTGAAACGAATGCAGCCAAGAGCGAGCGTCTGTGACTTACGGTTCAAGAGTTATTCACAGAAACATGGTTCTGAACTTTGCTGCCAGCCGCGAAAGCGAAAATAACCAAGATCGAGCGTCTAGGATTTACTTGTCAATAGCTCGCCTGGGAAACATCCAGAGAAGTCAAAGACCGTGCTTCTATACTAATTGCCAGGCGCTGAGACGAATGCCGCCAAGATCGAGCGTCTAAGACTTACGATTCAAGAATTAGCCTCAGAAACAGTGGTTCTGAACATGCTGCCAATAGCTCGTCTGGGAAACATCCAGAGAAGTCCAAGATAGTGTTTTTTAGACTGGCTGCCACGAGCTGAAACGAATGCAGCCAAGAGCGAGCGTCTGTGACTTACGGTTCAAGAGTTATTCACAGAAACATGGTTCTGAACTTTGCTGCCAGCCGCGAAAGCGAAAATAACCAAGATCGAGCGTCTAGGATTTACTTGTCAATAGCTCGCCTGGGAAACATCCAGAGAAGTCAAAGACAGTGCTTCTATACTAATTGCCAGGCGCTGAGACGAATGCCGCCACGATCTAGCGTCTATGACTTACGGTTCAAGAATTAGCCTCAGAAACAGTGGGAAACAGTGCTTCTATACTAATTACCAGGCGCTGAGACGAATGCCGCCAAGATCGAGCGTCTATGACTTACGGTTCAAGAATTAGCCTCAGAAACAGTGGTTCTGAACATGCTGCCAATAGCTCGCCTGGGAAACATCCAGAGAAGTCCAAGATTGTTTTTTAGACTGGCTGCCACGAGCTGAAACGAATGCAGCCAAGAGCGAGCGTCTGTGACTTACGGTTCAAAAGTTATTCACAGAAACATGGTTCTGAACTTTGCTGCCAGCCGCGAAAGCGAAAATAACCAAGATCGAGCGTCTAGGATTTACTTTTCAATAGCTCGCCTGGGAAACATCCAGAGAAGTCAAAGACAGTGCTTCTATACTAATTGCCAGGCGCTGAGACGAATGCCGCCAAGATCTAGCGTCTATGACTTACGGTTCAAGAATTAGCCTCAGAAACAGTGGGAAATAGTGCTTCTATACTAATTGCCAGGCGCTGAGACGAATGCCGCCAAGATCGAGCGTCTATGACTTACGGTTCAAGAATTAGCCTCAGAAACAGTGGTTCTGAACATGCTGCCAATAGCTCGCCTGGGAAACATCCAGAGAAGTCCAAGATTGTTTTTTAGACTGGCTGCCACGAGCTGAAACGAATGCAGCCAAGAGCGAGCGTCTGTGACTTACGGTTCAAAAGTTATTCACAGAAACATGGTTCTGAACTTTGCTGCCAGCCGCGAAAGCGAAAATAACCAAGATCGAGCGTCTAGGATTTACTTGTCAATAGCTCGCCTGGGAAACATCCAGAGAAGTCAAAGACAGTGCTTCTATACTAATTGCCAGGCGCTGAGACGAATGCCGCCAAGATCTAGCGTCTATGACTTACGGTTCAAGAATTAGCCTCAGAAACAGTGGGAAACAGTGCTTCTATACTAATTGCCAGGCGCTGAGACGAATGCCGCCAAGATCGAGCGTCTATGACTTACGGTTCAAGAATTAGCCTCTGAAACAGTGGTTCTGAACATGCTGCCAATAGCTCGCCTGGGAAACATCCAGAGAAGTCCAAGATTGTGTTTTTTAGACTGGCTGCCACGAGCTGAAACGAATGCAGTCAAGAGCTAGCGTCTGTGACTTACGGTTCAAAAGTTATTCACAGAAACATGGTTCTGAACTTTGCTGCCAGCCGCGAAAGCGAAAATAACCAAGATCGAGCGTCTAGGATTTACTTTTCAATAGCTCGCCTGGGAAACATCCAGAGAAGTCAAAGACAGTGCTTCTATACTAATTGCCAGGCGCTGAGACGAATGCCGCCAAGATCTAGCGTCTATGACTTACGGTTCAAGAATTAGCCTCAGAAACAGTGGGAAATAGTGCTTCTATACTAATTGCCAGGCGCTGAGACGAATGCCGCCAAGATCGAGCGTCTATGACTTACGGTTCAAGAATTAGCCTCAGAAACAGTGGTTCTGAACATGCTGCCAATAGCTCGCCTGGGAAACATCCAGAGAAGTCCAAGATTGTTTTTTAGACTGGCTGCCACGAGCTGAAACGAATGCAGCCAAGAGCGAGCGTCTGTGACTTACGGTTCAAAAGTTATTCACAGAAACATGGTTCTGAACTTTGCTGCCAGCCGCGAAAGCGAAAATAACCAAGATCGAGCGTCTAGGATTTACTTGTCAATAGCTCGCCTGGGAAACATCCAGAGAAGTCAAAGACAGTGCTTCTATACTAATTGCCAGGCGCTGAGACGAATGCCGCCAAGATCTAGCGTCTATGACTTACGGTTCAAGAATTAGCCTCAGAAACAGTGGGAAACAGTGCTTCTATACTAATTGCCAGGCGCTGAGACGAATGCCGCCAAGATCGAGCGTCTATGACTTACGGTTCAAGAATTAGCCTCTGAACATGCTGCCAATAGCTCGCCTGGGAAACATCCAGAGAGGTCCAAGATTGTGTTTTTTAGACTGGCTGCCACGAGCTGAAACGAATGCAGCCAAGAGCGAGCGTCTGTGACTTACGGTTCAAGAGTTATTCACAGAAACATGGTTCTGAACTTTGCTGCCAGCCGCGAAAGCGAAAATAACCAAGATCGAGCGTCTAGGATTTACTTGTCAATAGCTCGCCTGGGAAACATCCAGAGAAGTCAAAGACCGTGCTTCTATACTAATTGCCAGGCGCTGAGACGAATGCCGCCAAGATCGAGCGTCTAAGACTTACGGTTCAAGAATTAGCCTCAGAAACAGTGGTTCTGAACATGCTGCCAATAGCTCGCCTGGGAAACATCCAGAGAAGTCCAAGATAGTGTTTTTTAGACTGGCTGCCACGAGCTGAAACGAATGCAGCCAAGAGCGAGCGTCTGTGACTTACGGTTCAAGAGTTATTCACAGAAACATGGTTCTGAACTTTGCTGCCAGCCGCGAAAGCGAAAATAACCAAGATCGAGCGTCTAGGATTTACTTGTCAATAGCTCGCCTGGGAAACATCCAGAGAAGTCAAAGACAGTGCTTCTATACTAATTGCCAGGCGCTGAGACGAATGCCGCCACGATCTAGCGTCTATGACTTACGGTTCAAGAATTAGCCTCAGAAACAGTGGGAAACAGTGCTTCTATACTAATTACCAGGCGCTGAGACGAATGCCGCCAAGATCGAGCGTCTATGACTTACGGTTCAAGAATTAGCCTCAGAAACAGTGGTTCTGAACATGCTGCCAATAGCTCGCCTGGGAAACATCCAGAGAAGTCCAAGATTGTGTTTTTTAGACTGGCTGCCACGAGCTGAAACGAATGCAGTCAAGAGCTAGCGTCTGTGACTTACGGTTCAAAAGTTATTCACAGAAACATGGTTCTGAACTTTGCTGCCAGCCGCGAAAGCGAAAATAACCAAGATCGAGCGTCTAGGATTTACTTTTCAATAGCTCGCCTGGGAAACATCCAGAGAAGTCAAAGACAGTGCTTCTATACTAATTGCCAGGCGCTGAGACGAATGCCGCCAAGATCTAGCGTCTATGACTTACGGTTCAAGAATTAGCCTCAGAAACAGTGGGAAATAGTGCTTCTATACTAATTGCCAGGCGCTGAGACGAATGCCGCCAAGATCGAGCGTCTATGACTTACGGTTCAAGAATTAGCCTCAGAAACAGTGGTTCTGAACATGCTGCCAATAGCTCGCCTGGGAAACATCCAGAGAAGTCCAAGATTGTGTTTTTTAGACTGGCTGCCACGAGCTGAAACGAATGCAGCCAAGAGCGAGCGTCTGTGACTTACGGTTCAAAAGTTATTCACAGAAACATGGTTCTGAACTTTGCTGCCAGCCGCGAAAGCGAAAATAACCAAGATCGAGCGTCTAGCATTTACTTGTCAATAGCTCGCCTGGGAAACATCCAGAGAAGTCAAAGACAGTGCTTCTATACTAATTGCCAGGCGCTGAGACGAATGCCGCCAAGATCTAGCGTCTATGACTTACGGTTCAAGAATTAGCCTCAGAAACAGTGGGAAACAGTGCTTCTATACTAATTGCCAGGCGCTGAGACGAATGCCGCCAAGATCGAGCGTCTATGACTTACGGTTCAAGAATTAGCCTCTGAACATGCTGCCAATAGCTCGCCTGGGAAACATCCAGAGAGGTCCAAGATTGTGTTTTTTAGACTGGCTGCCACGAGCTGAAACGAATGCAGCCAAGAGCGAGCGTCTGTGACTTACGGTTCAAGAGTTATTCACAGAAACATGGTTCTGAACTTTGCTGCCAGCCGCGAAAGCGAAAATTACCAAGATCGAGCGTCTAGGATTTACTTGTCAATAGCTCGCCTGGGAAACATCCAGAGAAGTCAAAGACAGTGCTTCTATACTAATTGCCAGGCGCTGAGACGAATGCCGCCACGATCTAGCGTCTATGACTTACGGTTCAAGAATTAGCCTCAGAAACAGTGGGAAACAGTGCTTCTATACTAATTGCCAGGCGCTGAGACGAATGCCGCCAAGATCGAGCGTCTATGACTTACGGTTCAAGAATTAGCCTCAGAAACAGTGGTTCTGAACATGCTGCCAATAGCTCGCCTGGGAAACATCCAGAGAAGTCCAAGATAGTGTTTTTTAGACTGGCTGCCACGAGCTGAAACGAATGTAGCCAAGAGCGAGCGTCTGTGACTTACGGTTCAAAAGTTATTCACAGAAACATGGTTCTGAACTTTGCTGCCAGCCGCGAAAGCGAAAATAACCAACATCGAGCGTCTAGGATTTACTTTTCAATAGCTCGCCTGGGAAACATCCAGAGAAGTCAAAGACAGTGCTTCTATACTAATTGCCAGGCGCTGAGACGAATGCCGCCAAGATCTAGCGTCTATGACTTACGGTTCAAGAATTAGCCTCAGAAACAGTGGGAAATAGTGCTTCTATACTAATTGCCAGGCGCTGAGACGAATGCCGCCAAGATCGAGCGTCTATGACTTACGGTTCAAGAATTAGCCTCAGAAACAGTGGTTCTGAACATGCTGCCAATAGCTCGCCTGGGAAACATCCAGAGAAGTCCAAGATTGTGTTTTTTAGACTGGCTGCCACGAACTGAAACGAATGCAGCCAAGAGCGAGCGTCTGTGACTTACGGTTCAAAAGTTATTCACAGAAACATGGTTCTGAACTTTGCTGCCAGCCGCGAAAGCGAAAATAACCAAGATCGAGCGTCTAGGATTTACTTGTCAATAGCTCGCCTGGGAAACATCCAGAGAAGTCAAAGACAGTGCTTCTATACTAATTGCCAGGCGCTGAGACGAATGCCGCCAAGATCTAGCGTCTATGACTTACGGTTCAAGAATTAGCCTCAGAAACAGTGGGAAACAGTGCTTCTATACTAATTGCCAGGCGCTGAGACGAATGCCGCCAAGATCTAGCGTCTATGACTTACGGTTCAAGAATTAGCCTCAGAAACAGTGGTTCTGAATATGCTGCCAATAGCTCGTCTGGGAAACATCCAGAGAAGTCCAAGATTGTGTTTTTTAGACTGGCTGCCACGAGCTGAAACGAATGCAGCCAAGAGCGAGCGTCTGTGACTTACGGTTCAAGAGTTGTTCACAGAAACATGTTTCTGAACTTTGCTGCCAGCCGCGAAAGCGAAAATAACCAAGATCGAGCGTCTAGGATTTACTTGTCAATAGCTCGCCTGGGAAACATCCAGAGAAGTCAAAGACAGTGCTTCTATACTAATTGCCAGGCGCTGAGACGAATGCCGCCAAGATCTAGCGTCTATGACTTACGGTTCAAGAATTAGCCTCAGAAACAGTGGGAAACAGTGCTTCTATACTAATTGCCAGGCGCTGAGACGAATGCCGCCAAGATCGAGCGTCTATGACTTACGGTTCAAGAATTAGCCTCAGAAACAGTGGTTCTGAACATGCTGCCAATAGCTCGCCTGGGAAACATCCAGAGAAGTCCAAGATAGTGTTTTTTAGACTGGCTGCCACGAGCTGAAACGAATGCAGCCAAGAGCGAGCGTCTGTGACTTACGGTTCAAGAGTTATTCACAGAAACATGGTTCTGAACTTTGCTGCCAGCCGCGAAAGCGAAAATAACCAAGATCGAGCGTCTAGGATTTACTTGTCAATAGCTCGCCTGGGAAACATCCAGAGAAGTCAAAGACAGTGATTCTATACTAATTGCCAGGCGCTGAGACGAATGCCGCCACGATCTAGCGTCTATGACTTACGGTTCAAGAATTAGCCTCAGAAACAGTGGGAAACAGTGCTTCTATACTAATTGCCAGGCGCTGAGACGAATGCCGCCAAGATCGAGCGTCTATGACTTACGGTTCAAGAATTAGCCTCTGAACATGCTGCCAATAGCTCTCCTGGGAAACATCCAGAGAGGTCCAAGATTGTGTTTTTTAGACTGGCTGCCACGAGCTGAAACGAATGCAGCCAAGAGCGAGCGTCTGTGACTTACGGTTCAAGAGTTATTCACAGAAACATGTTTCTGAACTTTGCTGCCAGCCGCGAAAGCGAAAATAACCAAGATCGAGCGTCTAGGATTTACTTGTCAATAGCTCGCCTGGGAAACATCCAGAGAAGTCAAAGACCGTGCTTCTATACTAATTGCCAGGCGCTGAGACGAATGCCGCCAAGATCGAGCGTCTAAGACTTACGGTTCAAGAATTAGCCTCAGAAACAGTGGTTCTGAACATGCTGCCAATAGCTCGCCTGGGAAACATCCAGAGAAGTCCAAGATAGTGTTTTTTAGACTGGCTGCCACGAGCTGAAAAGAATGCAGCCAAGAGCGAGCGTCTGTGACTTACGGTTCAAGAGTTATTCACAGAAACATGGTTCTGAACTTTGCTGCCAGCCGCGAAAGCGAAAATAACCAAGATCGAGCGTCTAGGATTTACTTGTCAATAGCTCGCCTGGGAAACATCCAGAGAAGTCAAAGACAGTGCTTCTATACTAATTGCCAGGCGCTGAGACGAATGCCGCCACGATCTAGCGTCTATGACTTACGGTTCAAGAATTAGCCTCAGAAACAGTGGGAAACAGTGCTTCTATACTAATTGCCAGGCGCTGAGACGAATGCCGCCAAGATCGAGCGTCTATGACTTACGGTTCAAGAATTAGCCTCAGAAACAGTGGTTCTGAACATGCTGCCAATAGCTCTCCTGGGAAACATCCAGAGAGGTCCAAGATTGTGTTTTTTAGACTGGCTGCCACGAGCTGAAACGAATGCAGCCAAGAGCGAGCGTCTGTGACTTACGGTTCAAGAGTTATTCACAGAAACATGGTTCTGAACTTTGCTGCCAGCCGCGAAAGCGAAAATAACCAAGATCGAGCGTCTAGGATTTACTTGTCAATAGCTCGCCTGGGAAACATCCAGAGAAGTCAAAGACCGTGCTTCTATACTAATTGCCAGGCGCTGAGACGAATGCCGCCAAGATCGAGCGTCTAAGACTTACGGTTCAAGAATTAGCCTCAGAAACAGTGGTTCTGAACATGCTGCCAATAGCTCGCCTGGGAAACATCCAGAGAAGTCCAAGATAGTGTTTTTTAGACTGGCTGCCACGAGCTGAAACGAATGCAGCCAAGAGCGAGCGTCTGTGACTTACGGTTCAAGAGTTATTCACAGAAACATGGTTCTGAACTTTGCTGCCAGCCGCGAAAGCGAAAATAACCAAGATCGAGCGTCTAGGATTTACTTGTCAATAGCTCGCCTGGGAAACATCCAGAGAAGTCAAAGACAGTGCTTCTATACTAATTGCCAGGCGCTGAGACGAATGCCGCCACGATCTAGCGTCTATGACTTACGGTTCAAGAATTAGCCTCAGAAACAGTGGGAAACAGTGCTTCTATACTAATTACCAGGCGCTGAGACGAATGCCGCCAAGATCGAGCGTCTATGACTTACGGTTCAAGAATTAGCCTCAGAAACAGTGGTTCTGAACATGCTGCCAATAGCTCGCCTGGGAAACATCCAGAGAAGTCCAAGATTGTGTTTTTTAGACTGGCTGCCACGAGCTGAAACGAATGCAGTCAAGAGCTAGCGTCTGTGACTTACGGTTCAAAAGTTATTCACAGAAACATGGTTCTGAACTTTGCTGCCAGCCGCGAAAGCGAAAATAACCAAGATCGAGCGTCTAGGATTTACTTTTCAATAGCTCGCCTGGGAAACATCCAGAGAAGTCAAAGACAGTGCTTCTATACTAATTGCCAGGCGCTGAGACGAATGCCGCCAAGATCTAGCGTCTATGACTTACGGTTCAAGAATTAGCCTCAGAAACAGTGGGAAATAGTGCTTCTATACTAATTGCCAGGCGCTGAGACGAATGCCGCCAAGATCGAGCGTCTATGACTTACGGTTCAAGAATTAGCCTCAGAAACAGTGGTTCTGAACATGCTGCCAATAGCTCGCCTGGGAAACATCCAGAGAAGTCCAAGATTGTGTTTTTTAGACTGGCTGCCACGAACTGAAACGAATGCAGCCAAGAGCGAGCGTCTGTGACTTACGGTTCAAAAGTTATTCACAGAAACATGGTTCTGAACTTTGCTGCCAGCCGCGAAAGCGAAAATAACCAAGATCGAGCGTCTAGGATTTACTTGTCAATAGCTCGCCTGGGAAACATCCAGAGAAGTCAAAGACAGTGCTTCTATACTAATTGCCAGGCGCTGAGACGAATGCCGCCAAGATCTAGCGTCTATGACTTACGGTTCAAGAATTAGCCTCAGAAACAGTGGGAAACAGTGCTTCTATACTAATTGCCAGGCGCTGAGACGAATGCCGCCAAGATCGAGCGTCTATGACTTACGGTTCAAGAATTAGCCTCTGAACATGCTGCCAATAGCTCGCCTGGGAAACATCCAGAGAGGTCCAAGATTGTGTTTTTTAGACTGGCTGCCACGAGCTGAAACGAATGCAGCCAAGAGCGAGCGTCTGTGACTTACGGTTCAAGAGTTATTCACAGAAACATGGTTCTGAACTTTGCTGCCAGCCGCGAAAGCGAAAATTACCAAGATCGAGCGTCTAGGATTTACTTGTCAATAGCTCGCCTGGGAAACATCCAGAGAAGTCAAAGACAGTGCTTCTATACTAATTGCCAGGCGCTGAGACGAATGCCGCCACGATCTAGCGTCTATGACTTACGGTTCAAGAATTAGCCTCAGAAACAGTGGGAAACAGTGCTTCTATACTAATTGCCAGGCGCTGAGACGAATGCCGCCAAGATCGAGCGTCTATGACTTACGGTTCAAGAATTAGCCTCAGAAACAGTGGTTCTGAACATGCTGACAATAGCTCGCCTGGGAAACATCCAGAGAAGTCCAAGATAGTGTTTTTTAGACTGGCTGCCACGAGCTGAAACGAATGTAGCCAAGAGCGAGCGTCTGTGACTTACGGTTCAAAAGTTATTCACAGAAACATGGTTCTGAACTTTGCTGCCAGCCGCGAAAGCGAAAATAACCAACATCGAGCGTCTAGGATTTACTTTTCAATAGCTCGCCTGGGAAACATCCAGAGAAGTCAAAGACAGTGCTTCTATACTAATTGCCAGGCGCTGAGACGAATGCCGCCAAGATCTAGCGTCTATGACTTACGGTTCAAGAATTAGCCTCAGAAACAGTGGGAAATAGTGCTTCTATACTAATTGCCAGGCGCTGAGACGAATGCCGCCAAGATCGAGCGTCTATGACTTACGGTTCAAGAATTAGCCTCAGAAACAGTGGTTCTGAACATGCTGCCAATAGCTCGCCTGGGAAACATCCAGAGAAGTCCAAGATTGTGTTTTTTAGACTGGCTGCCACGAACTGAAACGAATGCAGCCAAGAGCGAGCGTCTGTGACTTACGGTTCAAAAGTTATTCACAGAAACATGGTTCTGAACTTTGCTGCCAGCCGCGAAAGCGAAAATAACCAAGATCGAGCGTCTAGGATTTACTTGTCAATAGCTCGCCTGGGAAACATCCAGAGAAGTCAAAGACAGTGCTTCTATACTAATTGCCAGGCGCTGAGACGAATGCCGCCAAGATCTAGCGTCTATGACTTACGGTTCAAGAATTAGCCTCAGAAACAGTGGGAAACAGTGCTTCTATACTAATTGCCAGGCGCTGAGACGAATGCCGCCAAGATCTAGCGTCTATGACTTACGGTTCAAGAATTAGCCTCAGAAACAGTGGGAAATAGTGCTTCTATACTAATTGCCAGGCGCTGAGACGAATGCCGCCAAGATCGAGCGTCTATGACTTACGGTTCAAGAATTAGCCTCAGAAACAGTGGTTCTGAACATGCTGCCAATAGCTCGCCTGGGAAAAATCCAGAGAAGTCCAAGATTGTGTTTTTTAGACTGGCTGCCACGAGCTGAAACGAATGCAGCTAAGAGCGAGCGTCTGTGACTTACGGTTCAAAAGTTATTCACAGAAACATGGTTCTGAACTTTGCTGCCAGCCGCGAAAGCGAAAATAACCAAGATCGAGCGTCTAGGATTTACTTGTCAATAGCTCGCCTGGGAAACATCCAGAGAAGTCAAAGACAGTGCTTCTATACTAATTGCCAGGCGCTGAGACGAATGCCGCCAAGATCTAGCGTCTATGACTTATGGTTCAAGTATTAGCCTCAGAAACAGTGGGAAACAGTGCTTCTATACTAATTGCCAGGCGCTGAGACGAATGCCGCCAAGATCGAGCGTCTATGACACGGTTCAAGAATTAGCCTCAGAAACAGTGGTTCTGAACATGCTGCCAATAGCTCGCCTGGGAAACATCCAGAGAAGTCCAAGATAGTGTTTTTTAGACTGGCTGCCACGAGCTGAAACGAATGCAGCCAAGAGCGAGCGTCTGTGACTTACGGTTCAAAAGTTATTCACAGAAACATGGTTCTGAACTTTGCTGCCAGCCGCGAAAGCGAAAATAACCAAGATCGAGCGTCTAGGATTTACTTGTCAATAGCTCGCCTGGGAAACATCCAGAGAAGTCAAAGACAGTGCTTCTATACTAATTGCCAGGCGCTGAGACGAATGCCGTCAAGATCTAGCGTCTATGACTTACGGTTCAAGAATTAGCCTCAGAAACAGTGGGAAACAGTGCTTCTATACTAATTGCCAGGCGCTGAGACGAATGCCGCCAAGATCGAGCGTCTATGACTTACGGTTCAAGAATTAGCCTCTGAACATGCTGCCAATAGCTCGCCTGGGAAACATCCAGAGAGGTCCAAGATTGTGTTTTTTAGACTGGCTGCCACGAGCTGAAACGAATGCAGCCAAGAGCGAGCGTCTGTGACTTACGGTTCAAGAGTTATTCACAGAAACATGGTTCTGAACTTTGCTGCCAGCCGCGAAAGCGAAAATAACCAAGATCGAGCGTCTAGGATTTACTTGTCAATAGCTCGCCTGGGAAACATCCAGAGAAGTCAAAGACAGTGCTTCTATACTAATTGCCAGGCGCTGAGACGAATGCCGCCACGATCTAGCGTCTATGACTTACGGTTCAAGAATTAGCCTCAGAAACAGTGGGAAACAGTGCTTCTATACTAATTGCCAGGCGCTGAGACGAATGCCGCCAAGATCGAGCGTCTATGACTTACGGTTCAAGAATTAGCCTCAGAAACAGTGGGAAACAGTGCTTCTATACTAATTGCCAGGCGCTGAGACGAATGCCGCCAAGATCGAGCGTCTATGACACGGTTCAAGAATTAGCCTCAGAAACAGTGGTTCTGAACATGCTGCCAATAGCTCGCCTGGGAAACATCCAGAGAAGTCCAAGATAGTGTTTTTTAGACTGGCTGCCACGAGCTGAAACGAATGCAGCCAAGAGCGAGCGTCTGTGACTTACGGTTCAAAAGTTATTCACAGAAACATGGTTCTGAACTTTGCTGCCAGCCGCGAAAGCGAAAATAACCAAGATCGAGCGTCTAGGATTTACTTGTCAATAGCTCGCCTGGGAAACATCCAGAGAAGTCAAAGACAGTGCTTCTATACTAATTGCCAGGCGCTGAGACGAATGCCGCCAAGATCTAGCGTCTATGACTTACGGTTCAAGAATTAGCCTCAGAAACAGTGGGAAACAGTGCTTCTATACTAATTGCCAGGCGCTGAGACGAATGCCGCCAAGATCGAGCGTCTATGACTTACGGTTCAAGAATTAGCCTCAGAAACAGTGGTTCTGAATATGCTGCCAATAGCTCGCCTGGGAAACATCCAGAGAAGTCCAAGATTGTGTTTTTTAGACTGGCTGCCACGAGCTGAAACGAATGCAGCCAAGAGCGAGCGTCTGTGACTTACGGTTCAAGAGTTATTCACAGAAACATGGTTCTGAACTTTGCTGCCAGCCGCGAAAGCGAAAATAACCAAGATCGAGCGTCTAGGATTTACTTGTCAATAGCTCGCCTGGGAAACATCCAGAGAAGTCAAAGACCGTGCTTCTATACTAATTGCCAGGCGCTGAGACGAATGCCGCCAAGATCTAGCGTCTATGACTTACGGTTCAAGAATTAGCCTCAGAAACAGTGGGAAACAGTGCTTTTATACTAATTGCCAGGCGCTGAGACGAATGCCGCCAAGATCGAGCGTCTATGACACGGTTCAAGAATTAGCCTCAGAAACAGTGGTTCTGAACATGCTGCCAATAGCTCGCCTGGGAAACATCCAGAGAAGTCCAAGATAGTGTTTTCTAGACTGGCTGCCACGAGCTGAAACGAATGCAGCCAAGAGCGAGCGTCTGTGACTTACGGTTCAAAAGTTATTCACAGAAACATGGTTCTGAACTTTGCTGCCAGCCGCGAAAGCGAAAATAACCAAGATCGAGCGTCTAGGATTTACTTGTCAATAGCTCGCCTGGGAAACATCCAGAGAAGTCAAAGACCGTGCTTCTATACTAATTGCCAGGCGCTGAGACGAATGCCGCCAAGATCTAGCGTCTATGACTTACGGTTCAAGAATTAGCCTCAGAAACAGTGGGAAACAGTGCTTTTATACTAATTGCCAGGCGCTGAGACGAATGCCGCCAAGATCGAGCGTCTATGACACGGTTCAAGAATTAGCCTCAGAAACAGTGGTTCTGAACATGCTGCCAATAGCTCGCCTGGGAAACATCCAGAGAAGTCCAAGATAGTGTTTTCTAGACTGGCTGCCACGAGCTGAAACGAATGCAGCCAAGAGCGAGCGTCTGTGACTTACGGTTCAAAAGTTATTCACAGAAACATGGTTCTGAACTTTGCTGCCAGCCGCGAAAGCGAAAATAACCAAGATCGAGCGTCTAGGATTTACTTGTCAATAGCTCGCCTGGGAAACATCCAGAGAAGTCAAAGACAGTGCTTCTATACTAATTGCCAGGCGCTGAGACGAATGCCGCCAAGATCTAGCGTCTATGACTTACGGTTCAAGAATTAGCCTCAGAAACAGTGGGAAACAGTGCTTCTATACTAATTGCCAGGCGCTGAGACGAATGCCGCCAAGATCGAGCGTCTATGACTTACGTTTCAAGAATTAGCCTCAGAAACAGTGGTTCTGAACATGCTGCCAATAGCTCGCCTGGGAAACATCCAGAGAAGTCCAAGATTGTGTTTTTTAGACTGGCTGCCACGAGCTGAAACGAATGCAGCCAAGAGCGAGCGTCTGTGACTTACGGTTCAAAAGTTATTCACAGAAACATGGTTCTGAACTTTGCTGCCAGCCGCGAAAGCGAAAATAACCAAGATCGAGCGTCTAGGATTTACTTGTCAATAGCTCGCCTGGGAAACATCCAGAGAAGTCAAAGACAGTGCTTCTATACTAATTGCCAGGCGCTGAGATGAATGCCGCCACGATCTAGCGTCTATGACTTACGGTTCAAGAATTAGCCTCAGAAACAGTGGGAAACAGTGCTTCTATACTAATTGCCAGGCGCTGAGACGAATGCCGCCAAGATCGAGCGTCTATGACTTACGGTTCAAGAATTAGCCTCAGAAACAGTGGGAAACAGTGCTTCTATACTAATTGCCAGGCGCTGAGACGAATGCCGCCAAGATCGAGCGTCTATGACTTACGTTTCAAGAATTAGCCTCAGAAACAGTGGTTCTGAACATGCTGCCAATAGCTCGCCTGGGAAACATCCAGAGAAGTCCAAGATTGTGTTTTTTAGACTGGCTGCCACGAGCTGAAACGAATGCAGCCAAGAGCGAGCGTCTGTGACTTACGGTTCAAAAGTTATTCACAGAAACATGGTTCTGAACTTTGCTGCCAGCCGCGAAAGCGAAAATAACCAAGATCGAGCGTCTAGGATTTACTTGTCAATAGCTCGCCTGGGAAACATCCAGAGAAGTCAAAGACAGTGCTTCTAAACTAATTGCCAGGCGCTGAGACGAATGCCGCCACGATCTAGCGTCTATGACTTACGGTTCAAGAATTAGCCTCAGAAACAGTGGGAAACAGTGCTTCTATACTAATTGCCAGGCGCTGAGACGAATGCCGCCAAGATCGAGCGTCTATGACTTACGGTTCAAGAATTAGCCTCAGAAACAGTGGGAAACAGTGCTTCTATACTAATTGCCAGGCGCTGAGACGAATGCCGCCAAGATCGAGCGTCTATGACTTACGGTTCAAGAATTAGCCTCAGAAACAGTGGTTCTGAACATGCTGCCAATAGCTCGCCTGGGAAACATCCAGAGAAGTCCAAGATAGTGTTTTTTAGACTGGCTGCCACGAGCTGAAACGAATGCAGCCAAGAGCGAGCGTCTGTGACTTACGGTTCAAGAGTTATTCACAGAAACATGGTTCTGAACTTTGCTGCCAGCCGCGAAAGCGAAAATAACCAAGATCGAGCGTCTAGGATTTACTTGTCAATAGCTCGCCTGGGAAACATCCAGAGAAGTCAAAGACAGTGCTTCTATACTAATTGCCAGGCGCTGAGACGAATGCCGCCAAGATCTAGCGTCTATGACTTACGGTTCAAGAATTAGCCTCAGAAACAGTGGGAAACAGTGCTTCTATACTAATTGCCAGGCGCTGAGACGAATGCCGCCAAGATCGAGCGTCTATGACTTACGGTTCAAGAATTAGCCTCAGAAACAGTGGTTCTGAATATGCTGCCAATAGCTCGCCTGGGAAACATCCAGAGAAGTCCAAGATTGTGTTTTTTAGACTGGCTGCCACGAGCTGAAACGAATGCAGCCAAGAGCGAGCGTCTGTGACTTACGGTTCAAGAGTTATTCACAGAAACATGGTTCTGAACTTTGCTGCCAGCCGCGAAAGCGAAAATAACCAAGATCGAGCGTCTAGGATTTACTTGTCAATAGCTCGCCTGGGAAACATCCAGAGAAGTCAAAGACCGTGCTTCTATACTAATTGCCAGGCGCTGAGACGAATGCCGCCAAGATCTAGCGTCTATGACTTACGGTTCAAGAATTAGCCTCAGAAACAGTGGGAAACAGTGCTTTTATACTAATTGCCAGGCGCTGAGACGAATGCCGCCAAGATCGAGCGTCTATGACACGGTTCAAGAATTAGCCTCAGAAACAGTGGTTCTGAACATGCTGCCAATAGCTCGCCTGGGAAACATCCAGAGAAGTCCAAGATAGTGTTTTCTAGACTGGCTGCCACGAGCTGAAACGAATGCAGCCAAGAGCGAGCGTCTGTGACTTACGGTTCAAAAGTTATTCACAGAAACATGGTTCTGAACTTTGCTGCCAGCCGCGAAAGCGAAAATAACCAAGATCGAGCGTCTAGGATTTACTTGTCAATAGCTCGCCTGGGAAACATCTAGAGAAGTCAAAGACAGTGCTTCTATACTAATTGCCAGGCGCTGAGACGAATGCCGCCAAGATCTAGCGTCTATGACTTACGGTTCAAGAATTAGCCTCAGAAAGAGTGGGAAACAGTGCTTCTATACTAATTGCCAGGCGCTGAGACGAATGCCGCCAAGATCGAGCGTCTATGACTTACGTTTCAAGAATTAGCCTCAGAAACAGTGGTTCTGAAAATGCTGCCAATAGCTCGCCTGGGAAACATCCAGAGAAGTCCAAGATAGTGTTTTTTAGACTGGCTGCCACGAGCTGAAACGAATGCAGCCAAGAGCGAGCGTCTGTGACTTACGGTTCAAAAGTTATTCACAGAAACATGGTTCTGAACTTTGCTGCCAGCCGCGAAAGCGAAAATAACCAAGATCGAGCGTCTAGGATTTACTTGTCAATAGCTCGCCTGGGAAACATCCAGAGAAGTCAAAGACAGTGCTTCTATACTAATTGCCAGGCGCTGAGACGAATGCCGCCACGATCTAGCGTCTATGACTTACGGTTCAAGAATTAGCCTCAGAAACAGTGGGAAACAGTGCTTCTATACTAATTGCCAGGCGCTGAGACGAATGCCGCCAAGATCGAGCGTCTATGACTTACGGTTCAAGAATTAGCCTCAGAAACAGTGGGAAACAGTGCTTCTATACTAATTGCCAGGCGCTGAGACGAATGCCGCCAAGATCGAGCGTCTATGACTTACGGTTCAAGAATTAGCCTCAGAAACAGTGGTTCTGAACATGCTGCCAATAGCTCGCCTGGGAAACATCCAGAGAAGTCCAAGATAGTGTTTTCTAGACTGGCTGCCACGAGCTGAAACGAATGCAGCCAAGAGCGAGCGTCTGTGACTTACGGTTCAAAAGTTATTCACAGAAACATGGTTCTGAACTTTGCTGCCAGCCGCGAAAGCGAAAATAACCAAGATCGAGCGTCTAGGATTTACTTGTCAATAGCTCGCCTGGGAAACATCCAGAGAAGTCAAAGACAGTGCTTCTATACTAATTGCCAGGCGCTGAGACGAATGCCGCCAAGATCTAGCGTCTATGACTTACGGTTCAAGAATTAGCCTCAGAAACAGTGGGAAACAGTGCTTCTATACTAATTGCCAGGCGCTGAGACGAATGCCGCCAAGATCGAGCGTCTATGACTTACGTTTCAAGAATTAGCCTCAGAAACAGTGGTTCTGAACATGCTGCCAATAGCTCGCCTGGGAAACATCCAGAGAAGTCCAAGATTGTGTTTTTTAGACTGGCTGCCACGAGCTGAAACGAATGCAGCCAAGAGCGAGCGTCTGTGACTTACGGTTCAAAAGTTATTCACAGAAACATGGTTCTGAACTTTGCTGCCAGCCGCGAAAGCGAAAATAACCAAGATCGAGCGTCTAGGATTTACTTGTCAATAGCTCGCCTGGGAAACATCCAGAGAAGTCAAAGACAGTGCTTCTATACTAATTGCCAGGCGCTGAGATGAATGCCGCCACGATCTAGCGTCTATGACTTACGGTTCAAGAATTAGCCTCAGAAACAGTGGGAAACAGTGCTTCTATACTAATTGCCAGGCGCTGAGACGAATGCCGCCAAGATCGAGCGTCTATGACTTACGGTTCAAGAATTAGCCTCAGAAACAGTGGGAAACAGTGCTTCTATACTAATTGCCAGGCGCTGAGACGAATGCCGCCAAGATCGAGCGTCTATGACTTACGTTTCAAGAATTAGCCTCAGAAACAGTGGTTCTGAACATGCTGCCAATAGCTCGCCTGGGAAACATCCAGAGAAGTCCAAGATTGTGTTTTTTAGACTGGCTGCCACGAGCTGAAACGAATGCAGCCAAGAGCGAGCGTCTGTGACTTACGGTTCAAAAGTTATTCACAGAAACATGGTTCTGAACTTTGCTGCCAGCCGCGAAAGCGAAAATAACCAAGATCGAGCGTCTAGGATTTACTTGTCAATAGCTCGCCTGGGAAACATCCAGAGAAGTCAAAGACAGTGCTTCTAAACTAATTGCCAGGCGCTGAGACGAATGCCGCCACGATCTAGCGTCTATGACTTACGGTTCAAGAATTAGCCTCAGAAACAGTGGGAAACAGTGCTTCTATACTAATTGCCAGGCGCTGAGACGAATGCCGCCAAGATCGAGCGTCTATGACTTACGGTTCAAGAATTAGCCTCAGAAACAGTGGGAAACAGTGCTTCTATACTAATTGCCAGGCGCTGAGACGAATGCCGCCAAGATCGAGCGTCTATGACTTACGGTTCAAGAATTAGCCTCAGAAACAGTGGTTCTGAACATGCTGCCAATAGCTCGCCTGGGAAACATCCAGAGAAGTCCAAGATAGTGTTTTCTAGACTGGCTGCCACGAGCTGAAACGAATGCAGCCAAGAGCGAGCGTCTGTGACTTACGGTTCAAAAGTTATTCACAGAAACATGGTTCTGAACTTTGCTGCCAGCCGCGAAAGCGAAAATAACCAAGATCGAGCGTCTAGGATTTACTTGTCAATAGCTCGCCTGGGAAACATCTAGAGAAGTCAAAGACAGTGCTTCTATACTAATTGCCAGGCGCTGAGACGAATGCCGCCAAGATCTAGCGTCTATGACTTACGGTTCAAGAATTAGCCTCAGAAAGAGTGGGAAAAAGTGCTTCTATACTAATTGCCAGGCGCTGAGACGAATGCCGCCAAGATCGAGCGTCTATGACTTACGTTTCAAGAATTAGCCTCAGAAACAGTGGTTCTGAAAATGCTGCCAATAGCTCGCCTGGGAAACATCCAGAGAAGTCCAAGATAGTGTTTTTTAGACTGGCTGCCACGAACTGAAACGAATGCAGCCAAGAGCGAGCGTCTGTGACTTACGGTTCAAAAGTTATTCACAGAAACATGGTTCTGAACTTTGCTGCCAGCCGCGAAAGCGAAAATAACCAAGATCGAGCGTCTAGGATTTACTTGTCAATAGCTCGCCTGGGAAACATCCAGAGAAGTCAAAGACAGTGCTTCTATACTAATTGCCAGGCGCTGAGACGAATGCCGCCACGATCTAGCGTCTATGACTTACGGTTCAAGAATTAGCCTCAGAAACAGTGGGAAACAGTGCTTCTATACTAATTGCCAGGCGCTGAGACGAATGCCGCCAAGATCGAGCGTCTATGACTTACGGTTCAAGAATTAGCCTCAGAAACAGTGGGAAACAGTGCTTCTATACTAATTGCCAGGCGCTGAGACGAATGCCGCCAAGATCGAGCGTCTATGACTTACGGTTCAAGAATTAGCCTCAGAAACAGTGGTTCTGAACATGCTGCCAATAGCTCGCCTGGGAAACATCCAGAGAAGTCCAAGATAGTGTTTTTTAGACTGGCTGCCACGAGCTGAAACGAATGCAGCCAAGAGCGAGCGTCTGTGACTTACGGTTCAAGAGTTATTCACAGAAACATGGTTCTGAACTTTGCTGCCAGCCGCGAAAGCGAAAATAACCAAGATCGAGCGTCTAGGATTTACTTGTCAATAGCTCGCCTGGGAAACATCCAGAGAAGTCAAAGACAGTGCTTCTATACTAATTGCCAGGCGCTGAGACGAATGCCGCCAAGATCTAGCGTCTATGACTTACGGTTCAAGAATTAGCCTCAGAAACAGTGGGAAACAGTGCTTCTATACTAATTGCCAGGCGCTGAGACGAATGCCGCCAAGATCGAGCGTCTATGACTTACGGTTCAAGAATTAGCCTCAGAAACAGTGGTTCTGAATATGCTGCCAATAGCTCGCCTGGGAAACATCCAGAGAAGTCCAAGATTGTGTTTTTTAGACTGGCTGCCACGAGCTGAAACGAATGCAGCCAAGAGCGAGCGTCTGTGACTTACGGTTCAAGAGTTATTCACAGAAACATGGTTCTGAACTTTGCTGCCAGCCGCGAAAGCGAAAATAACCAAGATCGAGCGTCTAGGATTTACTTGTCAATAGCTCGCC
This sequence comes from Rhinoderma darwinii, assembly GCF_050947455.1. Taxonomy (NCBI): domain Eukaryota; kingdom Metazoa; phylum Chordata; class Amphibia; order Anura; family Rhinodermatidae; genus Rhinoderma; species Rhinoderma darwinii. Next base: position 4,006 of record NW_027463250.1, on the reverse strand, counting down.
TGGGAAACATCCAGAGAAGTCAAAGACCGTGCTTCTATACTAATTGCCAGGCGCTGAGACGAATGCCGCCAAGATCTAGCGTCTATGACTTACGGTTCAAGAATTAGCCTCAGAAACAGTGGGAAACAGTGCTTTTATACTAATTGCCAGGCGCTGAGACGAATGCCGCCAAGATCGAGCGTCTATGACACGGTTCAAGAATTAGCCTCAGAAACAGTGGTTCTGAACATGCTGCCAATAGCTCGCCTGGGAAACATCCAGAGAAGTCCAAGATAGTGTTTTCTAGACTGGCTGCCACGAGCTGAAACGAATGCAGCCAAGAGCGAGCGTCTGTGACTTACGGTTCAAAAGTTATTCACAGAAACATGGTTCTGAACTTTGCTGCCAGCCGCGAAAGCGAAAATAACCAAGATCGAGCGTCTAGGATTTACTTGTCAATAGCTCGCCTGGGAAACATCTAGAGAAGTCAAAGACAGTGCTTCTATACTAATTGCCAGGCGCTGAGACGAATGCCGCCAAGATCTAGCGTCTATGACTTACGGTTCAAGAATTAGCCTCAGAAAGAGTGGGAAACAGTGCTTCTATACTAATTGCCAGGCGCTGAGACGAATGCCGCCAAGATCGAGCGTCTATGACTTACGTTTCAAGAATTAGCCTCAGAAACAGTGGTTCTGAAAATGCTGCCAATAGCTCGCCTGGGAAACATCCAGAGAAGTCCAAGATAGTGTTTTTTAGACTGGCTGCCACGAGCTGAAACGAATGCAGCCAAGAGCGAGCGTCTGTGACTTACGGTTCAAAAGTTATTCACAGAAACATGGTTCTGAACTTTGCTACCAGCCGCGAAAGCGAAAATAACCAAGATCGAGCGTCTAGGATTTACTTGTCAATAGCTCGCCTGGGAAACATCCAGAGAAGTCAAAGACAGTGCTTCTATACTAATTGCCAGGCGCTGAGACGAATGCCGCCACGATCTAGCGTCTATGACTTACGGTTCAAGAATTAGCCTCAGAAACAGTGGGAAACAGTGCTTCTATACTAATTGCCAGGCGCTGAGACGAATGCCGCCAAGATCGAGCGTCTATGACTTACGGTTCAAGAATTAGCCTCAGAAACAGTGGGAAACAGTGCTTCTATACTAATTGCCAGGCGCTGAGACGAATGCCGCCAAGATCGAGCGTCTATGACTTACGGTTCAAGAATTAGCCTCAGAAACAGTGGTTCTGAACATGCTGCCAATAGCTCGCCTGGGAAACATCCAGAGAAGTCCAAGATAGTGTTTTTTAGACTGGCTGCCACGAGCTGAAACGAATGCAGCCAAGAGCGAGCGTCTGTGACTTACGGTTCAAGAGTTATTCACAGAAACATGGTTCTGAACTTTGCTGCCAGCCGCGAAAGCGAAAATAACCAAGATCGAGCGTCTAGGATTTACTTGTCAATAGCTCGCCTGGGAAACATCCAGAGAAGTCAAAGACAGTGCTTCTATGCTAATTGCCAGGCGCTGAGACGAATGCCGCCAAGATCTAGCGTCTATGACTTACGGTTCAAGAATTAGCCTCAGAAACAGTGGGAAACAGTGCTTCTATACTAATTGCCAGGCGCTGAGACGAATGCCGCCAAGATCGAGCGTCTATGACTTACGGTTCAAGAATTAGCCTCAGAAACAGTGGTTCTGAACATGCTGCCAATAGCTCGCCTGGGAAACATCCAGAGAAGTCCAAGATAGTGTTTTTTAGACTGGCTGCCACGAGCTGAAACGAATGCAGCCAAGAGCGAGCGTCTGTGACTTACGGTTCAAAAGTTATTCACAGAAACATGGTTCTGAACTTTGCTGCCAGCCGCGAAAGCGAAAATAACCAAGATCGAGCGTCTAGGATTTACTTGTCAATAGCTCGCCTGGGAAACATCCAGAGAAGTCAAAGACAGTGCTTCTATACTAATTGCCAGGCGCTGAGACGAATGCCGCCAAGATCTAGCGTCTATGACTTACGGTTCAAGAATTAGCCTCAGAAACAGTGGGAAACAGTGCTTCTATACTAATTGCCAGGCGCTGAGACGAATGCCGCCAAGATCGAGCGTCTATGACACGGTTCAAGAATTAGCCTCAGAAACAGTGGTTCTGAACATGCTGCCAATAGCTCGACTGGGAAACATCCAGAGAAGTCCAAGATAGTGTTTTTTAGACTGGCTGCCACGAGCTGAAACGAATGCAGCCAAGAGCGAGCGTCTGTGACTTACGGTTCAAAAGTTATTCTCAGAAACATGGTTCTGAACTTTGCTGCCAGCCGCGAAAGCGAAAATAACCAAGATCGAGCGTCTAGGATTTACTTGTCAATAGCTCGCCTGGGAAACATCCAGAGAAGTCAAAGACAGTGCTTCTATACTAATTGCCAGGCGCTGAGACGAATGCCGCCAAGATCTAGCGTCTATGACTTACGGTTCAAGAATTAGCCTCAGAAACAGTGGGAAACAGTGCTTCTATACTAATTGCCAGGCGCTGAGACGAATGCCGCCAAGATCGAGCGTCTATGACTTACGTTTCAAGAATTAGCCTCAGAAACAGTGGTTCTGAACATGCTGCCAATAGCTCGCCTGGGAAACATCCAGAGAGGTCCAAGATTGTGTTTTTTAGACTGGCTGCCACGAGCTGAAACGAATGCAGCCAAGAGCGAGCGTCTGTGACTTACGGTTCAAGAGTTATTCACAGAAACATGGTTCTGAACTTTGCTGCCAGCCGCGAAAGCGAAAATAACCAAGATCGAGCGTCTAGGATTTACTTGTCAATAGCTCGCCTGGGAAACATCCAGAGAAGTCAAAGACCGTGCTTCTATACTAATTGCCAGGCGCTGAGACGAATGCCGCCAAGATCTAGCGTCTATGACTTACGGTTCAAGAATTAGCCTCAGAAACAGTGGGAAACAGTGCTTCTATACTAATTGCCAGGCGCTGAGACGAATGCCGCCAAGATCGAGCGTCTATGACTTACGGTTCAAGAATTAGCCTCAGAAACAGTGGTTCTGAACATGCTGCCAATAGCTCGCCTGGGAAACATCCAGAGAAGTCCAAGATAGTGTTTTTTAGACTGGCTGCCACGAGCTGAAACGAATGCAGCCAAGAGCGAGCGTCTGTGACTTACGGTTCAAAAGTTATTCACAGAAACATGGTTCTGAACTTTGCTGCCAGCCGCGAAAGCGAAAATAACCAAGATCGAGCGTCTAGGATTTACTTGTCAATAGCTCGCCTGGGAAACATCCAGAGAAGTCAAAGACAGTGCTTCTATACTAATTGCCAGGCGCTGAGACGAATGCCGCCAAGATCTAGCGTCTATGACTTACGGTTCAAGAATTAGCCTCAGAAACAGTGGGAAACAGTGCTTCTATACTAATTGCCAGGCGCTGAGACGAATGCCGCCAAGATCGAGCGTCTATGACACGGTTCAAGAATTAGCCTCAGAAACAGTGGTTCTGAACATGCTGCCAATAGCTCGACTGGGAAACATCCAGAGAAGTCCAAGATAGTGTTTTTTAGACTGGCTGCCACGAGCTGAAACGAATGCAGCCAAGAGCGAGCGTCTGTGACTTACGGTTCAAAAGTTATTCTCAGAAACATGGTTCTGAACTTTGCTGCCAGCCGCGAAAGCGAAAATAACCAAGATCGAGCGTCTAGGATTTACTTGTCAATAGCTCGCCTGGGAAACATCCAGAGAAGTCAAAGACAGTGCTTCTATACTAATTGCCAGGCGCTGAGACGAATGCCGCCAAGATCTAGCGTCTATGACTTACGGTTCAAGAATTAGCCTCAGAAACAGTGGGAAACAGTGCTTCTATACTAATTGCCAGGCGCTGAGACGAATGCCGCCAAGATCGAGCGTCTATGACTTACGTTTCAAGAATTAGCCTCAGAAACAGTGGTTCTGAACATGCTGCCAATAGCTCGCCTGGGAAACATCCAGAGAAGTCCAAGATTGTGTTTTTTAGACTGGCTGCCACGAGCTGAAACGAATGCAGCC